>NC_071112.1:9965000-10252500 GCF_024256425.1 Clarias gariepinus | reverse complement strand
AGATTAGGGTGCGTGTGTGAGAGATTAGGGTGTGTGTGTGTGTATGTGTGAGATTGGGGGGTGTGTGTGTGAGAGAAAGAGATTGGGGATGTGTGCGAGAGATTGGGGTGTGTGTGTGTGCGAGAGATTAGGGTGTGTGTGTGCGCGGGAGATTGGGGTGTGTGTGCGCGGGAGATTGGGGGGTGTGTGTGTGTGCGAGAGATTGGGGGGTGTGTGTGTGTGTGAGAGATTGGGGGGTGTGTGTGTGTGTGAGAGATTGGGGTGTGTGTGAGAGATTGGGGTGTGTGTGAGAGATTGGGGTGTGTGTGTGTGTGAGAGATTGGGGGGTGGGGTGTGTGCGAGAGATTGGGGTGGGGGTGTGTGTGCGAGAGATTGGGGGGGGGTGTGTGTGCGAGAGATTGGGGGGGGGGTGTGTGCGAGAGATTGGGGGGGGGGGGTGTGTGCGAGAGATTGGGGGGGGTGTGTGTGCGAGAGATTGGGGGGGGTGTGTGTGCGAGAGATTGAGGGGTGTGTGTGTGCGAGAGATTGGGGTGTGTGTGTGTGTGTGCGAGAGATTGGGGTGTGTGTGTGTGTGTGCGAGAGATTGGGGGGTGTGTGTGTGCGAGAGATTGGGGGGTGTGTGTGTGCGAGAGATTGGGGTGTGTGTGTGTGCGAGAGATTGGTGGGGGTGTGTGTGCGAGAGATTGAGGGGTGTGTGTGTGCGAGAGATTGGGGTGTGTGTGTGTGTGTGCGAGAGATTGGGGTGTGTGTGTGTGTGTGCGAGAGATTGGGGTGGGGGTGTGTGTGCGAGAGATTGGGGTGTGTGTGTGTGCGAGAGAGATTGGGGGGGGTGCGCGAGAGATTAGGGGTGCGAGAGATTGGGGTTTGTGTGTGTGCGAGTGCTCAGGTGCGCGTGTGCGAGTGTTCAGGTGTGTGTGTGTGTGTGTGTGTGTGTGTGTGTGTGTGTGTGTGTGAAGAAGAGAGAGAGTGCTGTATGTGGTTCACTATGACAGATTGCTCTTTTATTTTCAGAGATTCATTGGAGACATGAGAATAAAACTCAGAAGGACCTCACACACTGTTTTAGCACCTTACTCTGTGTGTGTGTGTGTGTGTGTGTGTGTGTGTGTGTGTGTGTGTGTGTGTGTGTGGTGTTTGAGTATCCTCATATCCCCAGCACCATCTGTCAGCCTGAGTGCAGTAAAATCCCATGGGCTGTTAGCGGTGTGTGTGTCTGTGTGTGTCTGTGTGTGTCTGTGTGTGTCTGTGTGTGTGTGTGTGTGTTGGGACTTGCTGACAAAACACTATGAAATCCACCTCCAAACCAAACTCTGATTTCCTCACGCTCTCTCCCCTCATTCTGTATTCACCCCCTCCTCCCCCGATGAGCCATTGGTGTTTTAACAAAAGTTCTGCAGAAAGTTTCGGTTCCACAAACAGCAGAACTTTTAGTTCCAGTCAAAGCTCTGATGAAAAGGAGCTTCCTTTGCTCTCTTCATCTGGGAGGTTTATTTCCCTCCAGGACTGAAAGCCGACAACCCAGAGTTCTGTGTGTCCAGGACCTTCTCCACCATCTCACACACTCACACACTTCCCCTTCCTCTCCCTCTCCGTGAGCTTCTCATGCTGCTGTAGATCTTCAGCAATCAGATCATGATCACATACACAGGCTGCGACTCAGCCAGTGTTGTAGGACAATGCAGTCTCTCTCTCTCTCTCTCTCTCTCTCACACACACACACACTGTTGGTGTCGTTGTGACTAAGAGGTTGTCTGTCTGTCTGTTATTTCCCTTTATAACACTCGTTATATCCTTTATGTTCACGCTGATGGCTGAGACACATTTTATTTATTTATTGGGCAGCTTGTCTTTCATGCTGTAATTGTCCTCAAAGTGTCTTTTCATCTTTTCTGTTGTCCGACCATGAAGCCAGCCAAGCATTCATTCATTACTTCATTACTTCATTTATTCCTCCCATCATCTATTAACCTCTCAGACACTCTTACTGTCTTTTGCTGCATGTCCCCAAATTGGGTCAGTAGAATGTCCATCTATGTCACTCCATCCCTCTATGCGTTACTCCCTCGAACACACCACTGTCTGATGGAACATGACATTCCTTTAATTTTCATTAAGTATCGGACTATCAGCTATTTCATTTCATCTGTCCAAACCCTAACTGTCCATCCGTTCCATCTGTCCATTCACCTGTTATTCATCCGTCCATCTCTCTTCTTTGTCTTTCGGCTGTTCCCTTTCAGGGGTCGCCACAGCGAATCATCTGCCTCCATCTAACCCTATCCTCTTCTCTCACACCAACTAACTTCATGTCCTCTCTCACTGCATCCATAAATCTCCTCTTAGGTCTTCCTCTAGACCTCCTGCCTGGCAGTTCCAACCTCAGCATCCTTCTACCGATATATTCACAATCTATCCTCTGAACATGTCCAAACCACCTCAATCTGGCCTCTCTGACTTTATCTCCAAAACATCTAACGTGGGTTGTCCCTCTGATAAACTCATTCTTAATCCTATCCATCCGTGTCACTCCCAAAGAGAACCTCAACATCTTCAGCTCTGCTACCTCCAACTCTGCCTCCTGTCTTTTCTTCAGCGCCACTGTCTCTAAGCCGTAGAGCATCGCTGGCCTCACCACTGTCCTGTACACCTTTCCTTTCATTCTCGCTGGTACTCTTTTATCGCACAACACACCTGACACTTTTCTCCACCCATTCCAACCTGCCTGTACCCGCCTCTTCACCTCCTTTCCACACTCTCCGTTGCTCTGGACCGTTGACCCCAAGTACTTAAAATCCTGCACCTTCTTTACCTCTGCTCCCTGTAGCCTCACCGATCCTCCTGGGTCCCTCTCATTTATACACATGTATTCCGTCTTGCTGCGGCCAACCTTCATTCCTCTGCTTTCCAGAGCATACCTACATTTACATTTACATTTAGGCATTTGGCAGACGCTCTTATCCAGAGCGACTTACATTTTTTTTTTAATCTCATTACACATCTGAGCAGTTGAGGGTTAAGGGCCTTGCTCAACTTGGTGGTTGTGGGGTTTGAACCTGGGATCTTCCGAACCGTAGTCCAATGCCTTAACCACCGAGCTACCCCTGACATACCTCCACCTCTCCAAATTTTCCTCCACCTGTTCCCTGCTCTCGCTACAGAGCACAATGTCATCTGCAAACATCATAGTCCATGGGGACTCCTGTCTTACCTCATCTGTCATCCTGTCCATCACCAGAGCAAACAAAAAGGGGCTTAAAGCCGATCCTTGATGCAGACCCACCTCCACCTTGAACTCTTCTGTCACACCTACAGCACATCTTACCACTGTCTTACAGCTCTCATACATGTCCTGCACCACTCTAACATACTTCTCTGCCACTCCAGACTTCCTCATACAATACCACAGCTCCTCTCTTGGCACCCTGTCATACGCTTTCTCTAAATCTAAAAAGACACTATGCAACTCCCTGTTACCTTCTCTGTACTTCTCCGCCAGCATCCTCAATGCAAATACTGCATCTGATGTACTCTTTCTAGGCATAAAACCATATTGCTGCTCACAAATGCTCACCTCTGCCCTTAACCTAGCTTCCACTACTCTTTCCCACAGCTTCATTGTCTGGCTCATTAGCTTTATACCTCTATAATTGCCACAGCTTTGCACATCTCCCTTGTTCTTAAAAATTGGCACCAATACACTTCTCCATTCCTCTGGAATCCTCTCACTCTCCAAGATCTTGTTAAACAAACTTGTCAAAAACTCTACTGCCACCTCTCCTAAGCACTTCCATACCTCCACAGGTATGTCATCAGGACCAACAGCCTTTCCACTCTTCATCCTCTTCAACGCCCTTCTCACCTCACTTCTACCAATATTTGCTACTTCCTGTTCCACAACAGTCACCTCTTCTACTCTTTGTTCTCTTTCGTTTTCCTCATTCATCAACTCCTTAAAGTACTCCTTCCATCTTCCCATCACCCTTCTGGCATCTGTCAGTACATTTCCATCTCTATCTTTAATCACTCTAACCTGCTGCACATCCTTCCCATCTCTATCTCTCTGCCTTGCCAACCTGTACAGATCCCCCTCTCCCTCCTTACTGTCCAGCCTAGCATACAAGTCCTCATATGCTCTTTGTTTGGCCTTTGCCACCTCTACCTTCACCTTACTCTGCATCTCCCTGTACTCCTGTCTACTCTCTTCAGTCCTCTCAGTGTCCCACTTCTTCTTAGCTAGCCTCTTTCCCTGTATACACTCCTGGACTTCCTCATTCCACCACCAAGTCTCCTTGTCCCCTTTCCCCTTACCTGATGATACACCAAGTACCCTCCTACCTGTCTCCCTGATCACATTGGCTGTAGTTGTCCAGTCAACTGAAAGCACCTTCTGACCACCCATAGCCTGTCTCAACTACTCCCTAAAGACTTCACAACATTCTTCCTTTCTCAGCTTCCACCACTTTGTCCTCTGCTCTGCCTTTGTCCTCTTCGCCTTCCTCACCACCAGGGTTATTTTACACACCACCATTCTGTGTTGTCTGGCTACACTCTCCCCTACCAACACTTTGCAGTCACTGATCTCTTTCAGATTACAACGTCGACACAAGATGTAGTCGACCTGAGTGCTTCTGCCTCTACTCTTATATGTCACCCTATGTTCCTGCCTCTTCTGGAAGAAAGTATTTACTACTGCCATTTCCATCCTCTTTGCAAAGTCCACCACCATCTGTCCTTCTACATTCCTGTTCTGAAGACCAAACCTGCCCATCACATTTTCATCACCTCTGTTCCCTTCTCCAACATGTCCATTGAAGTCTGCACCAATCACCACTCTCTCCCCTCTGGGGATGCTCTGCATCACTTCATCTAACTCACTCCAGAATTTCTCCTTCTCTTTTAACTTACATCCTACCTGTGGGGCATAACCACTAACAACATTGAACATTATCCCTTCAATTTCCAGCTTCAGACTCATCACCCTATCTGATACTCTCTTCACCTCTAGAACATTTCTTACAAACTCCTCTTTCAGAATAACTCCAACTCCATTTCTTTTCCTATCCACACCATGGTAAAACAATTTGAACCCTGATCCTAAGCTTCTAGCCTTGCTACCTTTCCACCTGGTCTCCTGGACACACAGTATATTCACCTTTCTTCTCTGCATCATATCAACTAACTCTCTTTCCTTCCCTGTCATGGTCCCAACATTCAAAGTCCCTACTATCACTCCTAAACTCTTGCCTTTCCTCTTCTCTCTCTGCTTACCAACACGCCTTCCTCCCCTCCTTCTCCTCCCCTCCTTCTTCATCCGTCCATCTCTCTATTAACTAAATGCACTTTGTTTGTTGTGCTGTGAGATCCATCTGTTTGTCTGTCCATCTATCTGTCCATCCAGTTGTCCATCCATCTGTCCATCACTGTCTGATGAGCCATCTGTCCATTTGTTAATCTGTCCATCCATATTTATCTCCATCTGTCTTTCCATCCATCTGTCCATCTTTTTCTCCGTCTCTCTGTACATCCTTCTGTTCGTCCATTTATCCAGCCATTTGTGATTTCAGTTTTTTTTCCTCCCATCATGCTTTATTGTCTTTACGGTGAAACCACATTATTTTATCTAATTGGATTTTTGGATTTAATTATTTGTAGGTTTTTTTGAATTGTTGCTCTGATAAAGAAAAAAAGACTGCAGAGTAAAAACAAGAAGCTTTAGAGATAAAAGCTATTATTATTACCACAGCGCTCTGTTTGTGTGTGTGTGTGTGTGTGTGTGTGTGTGATATTTCCACTGAGTAAATTAGCTTTACCTTTTTTCTGAAAGTGAGACGGACTCCAAGTTCTTTATCCTGCTATGTCACGAAATCCCTTCATCTACTCACACACACACACACACACACACACTTTAGCTCTCTGACTTCACTCTAATTAATTAATTGAATTCAGACTTTGGCATGTGGAACTCTAATGAGGCAAGTGAAGGTGACACTAAAAGACAAACCTCAGTACACACTCAGTATGAGGGATCTGCGCTGCAGTGAGAGATGTCTGACTCCGGCTCGGGGTGTGGAGTGTCTGGGGCGTACGCCTCGTCTCTGACGCCACGCGACGGCGCCGCGGTCGCTGTTCTGTGCCGTCCAGAAACGCGGCCTGCAGCGGGACGTCCGGGGCCGAGCGCATGACGTTTATTGGTCAGGACAGTGTGTGGGTTCACCAGAAGCTGTGCTGGAAAGAATCTTTTTTTTTTTTTTTTTTTTTGGAATTTTCCTCAAATGCTCCGAGCTGGAGTCTAACAATCGTGCTCATAAGAAACTCATAACACACACACACATAAACACACTTTGTGTAGAAATCTGTAACTCAGTCAGTTGGTATCTCAGTAAAGTAGGGGAGTGTTTGAGAATCAGTTCCAGACTGCAGCGCCGTGTCTCAGTGAGGGTGTGCTGTCTCCGAGCTCGGAGATGAAATTAAACTCTCATCTAATACGCTGCGTGAACGCTGCTCCGCTTTACATTCCCTTGGATGACCTTCCACGCACACACACACACACACACACACACACACACACACCTTTGTTGTTCGAGGAAGAAGAAGAGCATATGGGTGAGATGATCAGCGGTGTACATACTTTTGAGCATCACTGATAACACACGGCGTGTGTGTAGAGCTCTGAGCGGCGTTAGTGTGGAGTGATGCTCTGTAACTCCAGCTGAGATGTATAGAGAGATAAAAAGAGATGGAGAGAGAGAGAGAGACAGAGATGACCTTTAGTACATTTTATCTTTTTATATAAAACATTATGTAAATGGGGTTTCAGTAAAAATCTCTCTCGCTTCTTTTGAATGTCTCCCTCTCTTCCTTTCTCTCCATCTTCTGCTGTCCCTCTTGGTGGGTTCTGATTGATCTCTTTCTTTCTTTCATTAATCACTCTCTCTCTCTCTCTCTCTCTCTCTCTCTCTCTCTCTCTCTCTCTCAGTGTGTGCTGTCTCAGCCGAGGGTCTGGGCCGTGGAGGTGACTGCGCTTTGCTTGAGGACTAAAGTGGAAAGGACGAGTTCACGCAGAGTGGAGCGCGCCATGATGCAAACACAGGTACACACACCCTGTCTACTCTCCGTAACCCCAGTACACGTTCATGCAGATGTCCAATCAGCCAGTCATGTGACCGCAGTTAACGTGTTCACATCAGACATCAAAAAGAAGAGAACAAGCTGATCTCCTGCTGGGATTTTCTCTCTCTCTCACACACACACACACACACGCGCATCTCTAGAGTTTCACACACTGGTGTACGTATCCTGCTGGAGGCTCTGCTGCTGAGACACCATGATGATGAGAGAGATCAGAGGAGAAGGATCGGACGGGTCTGAGCTGGCAGGAATCTCTAGAGACTCGTGTAATCACTCTGTACTGCCGTGATGAGCAGAAAAGCATCTCAGCATGTCCACAAGATTTAAGCTTAAGCTGGATGAGCTGTAACAGCAGGAGAGCACATCAGGACCGTCTCCTGTCAGTCAGGAACAGGACATGGACGGAGACTCGGACAGGCTGAGAGGAACCTGATGCGCTCTCCTGCTCAGATGCGTTTCTGCTCGTGATTTTATTTTCTGATTTGTTTCCATTTATTTAGTATTTTTACCCTTTCCGTGCATTTTTCTAATTAGTAATTCATTCCTTTAATAAATTGCTTCTTTTTTTGCACTTTCCGTTTTTTTTCCTCCTCAGTATTTCTCCCAACTTTAGTCATCACACACTGTGGACCAAATGTAGTCCAAATTGGACTGTGACTGTGTTTACAGGGTGAGTCACTCGAAAGAGGCCCGGAAAATTTTGTAATAACTCTCGCCAAGACGAAGCAATCTGAACGAAACAGCATCTAATGTGCTCCTAAGTATGTGGAGCTTCAAACAATCCCAGATGCGCCAGAGTCGCACCGATGAGGTAGGCACCGTAACCATTGTGCCACGTTGGAGAAAAGAGTCAGATACTGTCACTGGTGCCAGTAGGTTTAAGGGCCATGGAGCATCGCTTCAGAATGTGTCTGGCAGGAAATGGAGACCACTTCCAGCATCGCATGTGATGCGATCGATTAAATGTACGTCAATGGATATAACGTTTTTTGTTTTTTGGTTCAGATTGCTTAATCATAGCGAGAGAGTTATTACGGAATATTCAGGGCCTCTTTCGAGTGAATCAGACTGTCATTAAAGTTACGATTAATTTATTCTTAGCAGCAGTAGTACTATTCTCTCCAGTTATATTTAGTTTGAATCTTCATCCTTTTTCTCAACCCTCCCTCGTCGTTTTCCCGTCTCGCTGTAGTCAGCGTCTTTTCCTCCAGGAAGTTGTCCACCGGAGTTCTCCTGCAGACGCAGCACTTTCTCATTTCCTCTGGGGATGTAAATAGGATCTGTCGCTTCCTGACGCACGTGTGAACAAGGGGAGATGAACTGATAAACCATGTGTAAGACCATGATTCGCTTCCCGTCAGCTGGTTTCCTGTTTCCGGGTTAAAAATACTTTCACGCGTGGAAAGAGCGGAGCAGCGATCTGATCTGGGTGTCCTGGACGTGAGGTTTGTCCCAGAATAAGGGGACATGTGGTTGTGTGACATCAGTGGAAGGAGTCTCCAGTGTCAGCACTGTCAGGACGGAGGAGTTTACACTTTGCGGTTTCTTAGTCACATGATGAAAAGGTGTTTAACGCCTGTTTTTTTATTACATGTCAGTGAAGGTTACATTAGTAGGTGTAAGAGGAATAACACACTCCGGGGGTCGTGCTGGTGGAGGAAACTAATCACCTTCAGGACGGGGAAAATAAATCTGCGTCACACCATCCTGTCCCTCTGTATTTTACTAAAGCGCGCACACACACATTTTATTACTTCACGTTAAATATTAAGGGTGTTTGTTTACACGATAATCATGAGAGTTAGACGCAACAGACCGTTTTTTTTTTTCTTACTGTTTATTTCCCACATCCCATCTGTGTGTGTGTGTGTGTGTGTGTGCGTGCATGAATGATACAAATCAAAACACAGCCCTGAGGCGTCGAGATTAAATTCGAGTCGGGTTTAATGCCAGATCGATGATTTATTGACTGCTGGATATCTGGATGGAAACAGAACCGAGCGGAACGGCGCACAACAACCTTTTTTTTCCGTTACAAGCGATAAAGACGTTTTCTTTCCTGAAAAAGTAAAAAAAAAAAAAAAAAGTTCCTGTCACAAACCAACTTTGACAAATGGCCCAGGGCGTCTCGGGCTGTGTGAGACGGCGTCTGTGAGCGAGTTATAGAGACGTCAGACCGCTCCGGGAACACGGCGTTCGCTCACGCTAACAATCGTATGAAATCCCTCGCTCCCTGCAGGCGGGGGCGGAGCCACGGGAGGACAGACCGAGATTCCGCCGGATGATTTAATTTGTAAAGAGTTAAAAGAGAGAGATGGAAGATTTCCCGGGGGAACAGATAAAGCCGTCTGTAGGCCGCGTTCCCTGCCGGAGTCGACACGCTCAGCCTGCGGATCTCTCTTGCTGGATGATGGAGAGATGAAAAAGACGAGTGCGATGACAGGAATGATCGAACAGGGTTTCCTCACTTATCATTCCAGCGCAAGACATCTCTCCATCCCTCCGTCTGTCTCTGTCTGTCTGTCAGTCAGCACGGACTTGTTCAGACTCTGACAGATCAGACAGGCCGCTCTCTCACTCGGAGGAGGAGAAGAACGCGAGGAGTGAAAAAGGAAAAACATGAGAGAAATGTCTTTATTCAGTGTTTCATGATGAAAAACTGAACAATCCTAAAGAAGTACATGAATATACAGTAATAAAGGTAAAATTAACATAAATTATATATTATTTATATAAAAATATTTATATACATATAACTATTTTCTTTAATATATATATAAAAAAATACTTATCTGGTATGTTTTTGACATAGACAATAAACAA
Organism: Clarias gariepinus; assembly: GCF_024256425.1. NCBI lineage: Eukaryota > Metazoa > Chordata > Actinopteri > Siluriformes > Clariidae > Clarias > Clarias gariepinus. Next base: position 10,242,549 of record NC_071112.1, on the reverse strand, counting down.
TTAATATCTGTATTTTTATTTACCAGTATAATTAAAAAAATAAATTAGTTCATTTAAAATAACTTTATATTACATTCCTGTATTTTAATATAATTTATTAATTAGATATTTATTAAAAATTCTGCATCCTGATTAATTTATTACTTGATGAACCCATCATTTATTTATTTATTTGTTTATTTACTTCATTACCCGCTGAATACATTTAAGTGCTGCTCGCTGTCTAAGATCAAAAATATTTTTTTTTTCTCAGCTTTTCCACACCGAGTAGAGTCGACTCTGCTTGTTTTATGAAGTCGGAATGTTGTTCATTTTCGCTTCCTTTCTTAAAATCCCAGATCAGATCGATCCTGACATTTAGAGAGCAGCGTGCTGTTTGTGCTGTTCATCTTTTCTCCTGTGAGTGGAGCGTAACTCCCCGTCCTGCTATACTCTAAGACATGAAGCTTCTCTGATCGAAGTTTAATTTCTTCTGCGATTGCTGCTGTTCAGTGCCGACGTGCCGGCTTTCTTTGTTCTTATTGTCTCTTTTATTTCAGCCGCTATAAACACTCGTTCACTTACCAGTCTCTCTTTATTCTCTCACGCGGATGGTGTGATGCAAGGTGATTATTTTCTTTTACCAGCATGTGCCTCCCCAGAGTGTGTTATTGTTGTAAAGTTGTAAAGGGTAAAAAATGTAGGGGCCGATTGTAATTGTACCTTATAGAAATTAGCACATTATTGCAGGTCCTATATAGAAAATAAAACATGATTCAAAATGAGAAAACTCTCTACTCTGACACTGGAGACTCCTTCCTTATAAACACGTCCTCTTACTCTGGAGAAGGCTAGTTTATAAAAAAAATACCTCTGGAAACTTTTTTTTTCTTTTCTGATTCGATTGTTGGAAACGTTGAACAGTTTAGTAAAGACTTCTCGCTTTAATGAATTTGAACGCTTTTAACGCATGAATATTCCTTTTTTTGAGTTTAAAATGAGAATAATTGAAGAAAACGCCGAAAGGGAAGTCTATTAAGTCATTCTGACCGGCCATGTACAAGACACAGGAGGCAGATGCAATTTACTAGATCCTGAATCCCTGATTTATATGTAAATTCATTCATTCGTTCAGCCTGAACTTGTTGCCTGATGATGTCTGATCTGTTCCAGCGTGGCCTGGACTCTCCCCGAATCTCTCTTCAGTCTGTGTAACCTGGTCTATATAAATCATTATTTTAATTTGCATAACGTTTTCCTTTAAGCAGTTCTGCGGCCCTTTTTTTTCTTGCTATATTTTATAGCAAACTGACAAAAACCCACCTGGACACCATGTTAAAGCTCTGACGGGTTGAATTAATTAATTAATTTGTTTGTTTGTTTGTTTTGTTATAAGTTGTCCAGTTTGTTTTCCCCAAAGAAAACAAGCGAGCAGTAAAACCCTTCCTCCAGGTTCGACTGCCGCGTCTCATCCCGTCACGTCTTCGCGTTTCTCCTCATAAACTCTGACAGTTTAAGGATGAGCGCGGCGTCTAATTAGGCGACTACAGGGAACAAACGAGTGTACAAGCTAAAAAAAAAAAGAAAAGACAAATTCTTAGTAACGCATACAGAGACATCTAGACTCAGGCGACTGAGAGGTCCTGTGAGGACGAGAAACGATGACGCGCCCATCTGTATTACTCCATCACAAGTCTGCTCAATGTGATGAATATTTTTATGTTTAAAGTACAGTAAAAAAAAAAAAAAGAGGTATGTTTTAACCGAGACTTTTTTTTTCATCTTCATTAACTGCTTCAATGATATGACTCTGCGCCAGAGACAGCCTGTAGATGAGACGGTATGTTTTCATATTGTCCCTCTGTCCATATGTCCTGTTCATCTGAATGTGATCTCTCAGGAGAATTCAAATTGGAAATTTCAAAATTGGGCAGAAGGATGACCCGATGAACTGTGATTTTTTGGGGGTCAAGTGTCCAAGGTCAAGTACGCTGTGACTTTGTGTCCATCTCTTTCTTCTCAAGTTGTATCTAAGAGCTACCTTGAGGTGCTCTTAGATACTGATTACATTTTGCGAATAAAAGGGCAAGGTTCAAGCAATTTATCGAATATTGGCAAAATGTCCACTTGGCCATTTTGTGGTACAGTATCTCAGGAACATATCTCAAGAATTTCTTCACATTAAGTGCAAGGATAAACTGAGTACAGTTTTTTTGGTCAAAGAGCAAAGATCAAGGTCACCGTGACCTCGCAATCATTCGTCCAGTTGCTATGAAGCGATATCTCAGGAATGCTGATTACATTTTGGGGGTCGAAGGTCAAGGTCACTGTGACCTTACATTAAATCCCATTCCTGTAAATGTTCTATCTTTTTGGAGGACAACGAGGTTTCGCCCGAACAACCCCACAGGATTCTTCAGACTTTTGGCACCCACTGTAAGAGTAGCGGAATGTTTTCCTCTAAGAGTGTTGGTGTCTCCAGTACATCAGGAAAAACATTATCCGAGATGTCTTGCTTTTCCTACCCTCCAGCAAAAGAGACTGCTGACTTCTGAGCCTTGATGTCACCATCATAAGGAAGAGAACACTGGTAGAAGATCTACAGGAGCCTGCTGCACACTATGAAGGATCAGTCTCCTCATGAAGAATGGTCTCCTCTGTCTCTTTGTAAAGAGGACTTGAGTGTTGCGGCTCCAGTTATTAATTTGGATCCTCAAAGTGAACCTGTAGAGGCCAACCCTCTTCACTTGCTCTCACTGGATGACAGAACAAGGGGCCTCCTTTGCCTCTGACTGCTTTAGCTGGTATTGAGGTTAAAGTGATTTTCACTGTGGAGTATAATAGACCTCTCCATCAGTTCTGCACAATCTCTCTAAAAAAATACTCTCTAACTAAATACTACATGTTTCTATACTATATTTTCACTAGGCTTATACGCTACATATCAATATACTGAAGCAACTTCCACTTTACCCCAAAATTAACTAAAATAAACAAACGGAAAACTAAGATAAAGCATGTAAAGGATGAGATGTTGAATAACAATAGGAAAATCATTGATTATAGCTAGATTATAGTCAATGATCGGTTGATTTGTTTTTGATTGACAGACTTGAAATAACACAAATTATCAAAGAAGTACTGTACAGTTAAACCGATAATTAATCGATTGGTTTATTCTCATTGATGATCGATTGTGTAATGTCACCAAGTGGATTCACATTTCAAATTAATGTGAAAGAGTACAGAGTACACACACACTGCATGTACAGTGTTTTTAATTGTAATTTCACGTACAAGTTTATAAACGCAACACTAACCGTGGAATCACACACGATTCCCTGATCACATCAAAAAAAGTATAAAAGTTTAATTCAGTCTTGGAGGACTGCAGGAAGCTCGAGAACGAACTGCTGTGGAAATGAAATTCATAATGAACTTGATGCAATCAGTTTCTTTCCAGGAACTCGGAGCTCATTTGCGTGGGTCCCCGAGACGCTTAATTACTAAATCAGCCTCGTCGAGACCGCTAATAGACACGTTTCGAACGGGGGACGAGGAAGCTAATCTACCTGGAGGCGTCACTTCAATAAAATCAACATTAAACTAGTAGACGCCGGGGAGGGGGAATAAGACATTATCGTCTCTCAACACGCGTCTGTAATAAGACTACGAGATGTAATGCCAGACAGAAATCTGACGCGCTTTATTTTCGGAGTGGACTAACCGGAGACTGGAGACTTTCCAGCGTCCCAAAGCAATAAAAACATTTCAGAAGTTAGTGTCATGTTTTTAACACAACACAAATAACACACAAAGCGTGTAAACGATAATCTACTGAAGTGTTAAAGCGAGTCAAAATGATGAGATATCGGCTGATTATTTGTCCGAGCAAGTTTATTAAGCTTTATTCAGGAATATATTAGCTCCTAAACAATGAGCTAAACTTTCATTTCAACTTTCTGTGTTTCTTAACATTTCGGGTGAAATCCTGAACCTGGATCATTAGGAAGAGAAACTGAGAAACGTTTGTGACTTTATAGTTCTAGGTGCAGTTTAAAGTTTTTCTCTAATATGTATGAATAAAAGATTTTTGACGTTTTGTTCACTAGATTAATTAACAAAGCAAAATATTATTCCCAGTATTGTGCCTTCTCAAATTCAAATTTTGTCACATACACAGTCATACACAGTACGATATGAATTATAATAATTGAATATAAATGGAAATGTCACATACGTAAAGTGTCTTGCGCATCCGGGTAACAGAACGTCCAGGGGGTGTGGAAATATGCTTGAAAGTGACATATTTAAAGTGACTTGTGATAGGGTAATTGGGTAAATTAACTAATGTTCACGAATGTGTAGTTGTGCATTGGCCACTAGTGTAAGTGAATGTCCAGAATGTCCACAGTAAGTGCAAAAACCATATGTGTGGATGTGCAAAATGGATCAGTACTGCGTGGTGTACTGATTAAGAGACTGTATTGCCTGCGGGAAGAAGCTCCTCCTCAGTCTCTCCTTGTTGGTCTTCAGGGAGCGGAATCGCTTTCCTGACATCATCAGAGAGAACAGTTCATTGCTGGGGTGGCTGAGGTCTTTCACAATCTTCCTGGCCTTGGTCCAGTACCGCTTGCTGTAGATCGAGTGAAAGTCAGGAAGCTCGGTGCGGATGATACGCTCGGCTGATCGCACCAACCTCTGTAGAGCTCGTCTGTCCTACATGGTGCTGTTCCCGAACCAGGTTGAGATGTTTCCCGTCAGGATGCTCTCTATGGTGCAGGGTTCTGGGGGGGTGCTGTGGTGTCTGGCAGTGGAGCAGTTGGGTGCTGTGGGTTATGTGGTGGGGCCTCTACTATATGGATCAGGGTTGGATCTCCAGTGCGTCTCATAAAGCTTAATCGGCTTGGGATCTGGAGGCCGGGTCAGAGGCCTGGGCAGGGGGCTGTACTGCACTGGGTGTTCTGGTGCTTTTCTATCATGACCAGAATTTACTTTTGTCAGTGATTTGTGCTGCACTGGCTTTTTCCCCCTCAGATTTTTTTCTCCTAATTTAGTCGTATCCAATTCAACCCCATCACTAGGGGGCTCCCACATTCAGCTACTACTACCACTCAGTCGGTACTTATCACGTGTTTCCAGCCGATCGCATCTTTTTGAACTGCTCGCTCATGCATCGTTGGGGCGGCGTAACACGTGACAGCACTATCCGTTCCGTCTGCTTACGTGAGCTTAGACGCCCCTGATTGGCTGTAGAGCCGTGATTAATATGGCCTTGGTTAATGTGGGAGCACTAAGTACCTTAGTCCCTCCCCTCTGAGAGAGCTCGGCCAATCAGCTCTCTCTAGTCCTCCGGCTGCGAGAGGATACAGCCTCACCTGGGAATCGAACTCGCGATGATAGGACGAGCACTTTACCACTACGCCACTCGGAGGCCCTCTGCATTGCCTTTTCTAAGGGGTGGGATCGGACCGGATGTGCTGGCCTCAGCAGTAGTGGCAGCATTTTCTCTTCAATTTTTCAAATGACGCTATTGAATTCGTCTGTCACTTCTTGATGTCACTTTTGGTCTTCCGGACCGAGGGCTATCGGTTATTGGCAACCTGTTCCACAGCCTGGAAATGGTGTTCTGGGCAACTCTAAACCGTCTGGCGAAGTCTGCCCGTGTTGCACCGAGTCAGAGCATTCCGATGGCTCTCTCCCTGCTAGCATTGTCTAAGAACGATGCGATGGTGTGAAGACAGGATGCACAATCAGAATCTTTTCCTTACTTTTGATAAGACATCAGCTCCACATAATCACATGGCAAGTTACTTGATGTGGTTAGTTTGTTCACAATAAGTGATGCTGAGCATGATGCTAAATTTACCTAATCCGTGTTCTTAACCTAACAAGTCAGAGTTACAGTAAGAACAAGATTTTGGATTTTCAGTACACCTTTTGCAAGAGTACAAAATTTTTGTATCATTTTTATAGTGCGATGTTTCTTTTGTGCATGAGTGTACAAACTATTTATATTTAAAGACTCTCGAGTGGGTCGTATAAATACGATTAGAAGATGATGTAATGATTGTGCAGTGTTGAAACACCACGCTCTGTTGAGCATCTGTAGGAAAATACCACTCTTCTGAAGAGAAACCTCTTTGAGACTTTCAGCTGCGACTGATGCAGTTATTCTGAGATGAAACTGAGTTTGTGTCGGATTGGGCTTGGGTTATTGTTCGAGCCGGTCTCGGCGTTTAAAGGAGGATTTGAGGATTTGGCCCGATGAGATCGGAGCTCTGCAGAGAAAAAGCAGCTTCTTCCAGCACATCACGGCTCAGAATCAGAAGTTGATTAAACACAAAGCTCTACGCGCCAGACTGTCGAAAGGACACGAGATTAGTACAGTACAGATCCGTTGGGTAACAGATGTCATTTCTATAATCTACACAATATACACTTTTTTGTTTTAGTTTCTGCAGGATGTGACTTGTAAAAGATTCACATCTGCGTAGTTCTATAAAACCCTCTGATAAAACTCTGATATGAGCTTCCCAGGAAGCCCCGCCCACTTGCTCCATCTCACATTAGTTATGTGTTACTGATTGAAAGATTTCCTGATTGAAAGATTTCTGCCACACGACAAATGGTGAATGTTTTATGATTATTCATGTGCTAATGATACACATGTATATAGTTAACATCAGCTAAGTGTATTTATCAGCCGTGACTGTGAAACATTGCAGACAAAATGGTTAAAAAGAATTGTAGAATAATATAATACTGTTAAGAGAAAGTGTCGAATCTTATAGTTTACTGAAGATTTTAATAAAAATAATAATTAGAAACTAAATAAAATATTGTGCCAGTTGAGCTTGTTGCCATAGAAACAGGGCAAAACAACATAAAACAGCTGCTACATTAGGACGTTTTACAAGCATACGTAAATTAATTACTGTACATAAAATCTGTACATAAAATCTATTTTCCTAAAATAAAAAATGAAGGATGGGAAATCACCTTTCTATGTATCAGAGTTATGAGTTTGTTCTTTTAAACACGTTTTAAACACGTTTTAATGTTCTGTTTGCTGGTAATTGTGGTTTATGACTAATCAGCGTTTTTGATGGGAGCGGTAGCGCCGCCCTGCTGGTGATTTTACACTAACTGAGGTTATTAAGTTTGTGAGGAATTGTTTTCCAGACGCTGGTGGATTTCTTTAATGAGGAGAAGTGTCCGGTGTCTGAGAGACTGAAAATCTTCTACAGCTGCCGAGCTCCTCCACACTGGGACCTGCAGGTACTCGCTTTACCGTCATCCTCACTCACTCGTTGATGAATCATTTACACTCGTGTAGAAATAGAAGGATTATAAGAGTTTAAGATAAAGTCGAAAGACTAGGATTTTATTTGATTGGCACATAACATAGTCTAGACCTGAGCAACTGAAGCAACCCCAGATCACAACACTGCCTCCAGAGGCCACTACACATGTTGGGTGCATCACTTCATGCGCTACCCTTCTCACCCTGATGCCCCCATTGCTCATGAATAGGGTCAATCTTGAACTTATTACCTTTTTACTTTTGGCTTCCCCTTGTAAATAAAATCTGAAAGTCTGATTCACTGGTTGAATTATGTTCTGATCTCAAACCTGAACGTCGACGGTTTAAAATGAAAACAAAAGATTTTCGTTTTTAACAAAACTTAAAGATATGAGCTTGCTGATCTAAGATCAGTTTGTTTTTGTTTTCTATTAGAATGTAAAGGTTAAAAGGTAAAAACCTGCCTGTGAAGCCCTTTGTGGATATGAATGCACCTGATACTGGAGTGCGACTTGTACATGAGTAATCACACACACTCACACACACACACACACACACACACACACACACAGCTTGCAGTCATTTCCCTTCGGTGAAGTGAGCAGTGCAGTGGAGTGTGTCAGGCTTCAGCGTGAGAGTGTGTGATGTGTTTTGTGCTCTGTAGAACTCATTATAAACTACACTCTAAAAAGTAGAACCTACATAAAGATGACACGCAGCGCCGTCCAGGAACGTCATCCACAGTAGAACACTCTGTCTCTCTTTGTCTCTGCTAATGAAGGTGAAAGTCTGATGGCGTGAGATCAGGACTATATGGAGGATGCTTTACCACCTCAAAATGAAGTTTTTGCAGCGTGTCGACATCGCAGTGTGATCTTGTCCGATCCTCTGTGTTCAATCCAAAGTTTAGGCTCCAGCTCTTCAGTAAACATCTCACAGTAATGAGCACTGTTGATCGTTAAGTCTTTTCCCGCAGACAAACAGTGTAGGGTCAGGACACAGTGTGTCAGGCCGTGTTGGAGGGTGTAGACTCAGGTCGCGGTGTGTAGCGTCTGTGTTCCTGCTGCTGTTCTCCTCACCTGGTCTGCTCCATGTCTGGGTGTTTGTACCCCACTGAGGTTCTCGCTCTTTTCCAGCTTCACAATGTTTTGTTTTCGTCCAATAAATATCCATGTGTATAATCGATCCCAGTGTAGACAGCGATACAGAGCAGGAACATAAAGGATAATAAGAACGTGAGAGAAGGCTGGATGAATAGAGGGATAATGGCGATGGAGATGTGGATGGAGGGAGGGATGGAGGGAGCAGATGACATCGGCAGCCTGGTGTAATAACGGAGCGAACAGTAATAAAGCTGGAATTGAAGGCACTGAGATCACTGCCTGGGGAATGGAGAACCGAGCAGCCGCGAGCACGGGGGAGACGAGGCCCGCATGTAACGAGAGTGTGTGTGTGTGTGTGTGTGTGTGTGTGTGTGTGTGCGTGCGTGCATGCAGGTGGAGAACAGAAGCGTTCTTCAGATTTCAGATGTTGCTGTAGCTGCTTACAGTATTAGAAAATTGCAATAAAAGTGTGTGTGTGTGTGTGTATATGTGTGTGTGTGTTTGTCGGGGGCGGTTTAAGAATGAACACTGATAGGATACACAAATGGGTCAGCGGGGAAACTGTCTTCCATCTTTTCTTTTTGTGCTTCTTCCTTTATCTGTTCTTCCTGTGTCTCACTCTTTCACTTTGTCGTTCTCTGTCTCGTTCTCTTTCTCTCCCTCAGACTCTTCGGCTGTCTCTCTTTCTAAATCTTCTGAGTCTCTCTTTATCTTGTTTAACTTTCCTCTCCTCATTCCTTTATCGTCTGTTCTATTATTTCCTTCTGTCTCCTAAACATGTTTAGCATGTCTTTTTTTTCCCTCTTTCTTCTTTCTGCCTGGTTCCATTCATTCTTTCTTTCTCCCAAATTCCTCTTTCTCTCTGTCTTTCTTGTGTCCTTTGCTTTTCTCCCTCTCCCTCTCCCTCTCTCTCTCTTTCTCTCTCCCTCTCTCTCTCTTTCTCTCTCTCTCTCTCCCACTTTCTCTTCCTCCTCTCCTTTATCAGCGTGTTTATCATTAGCCTCACGTCTCTGTGTCTCTGCACTCCAGTTCTCTCCGGCCGATGACGCCAGTGAATGCGCTTGTGATTTATGGATTTACCCATAATGCACTTGGGATGTGATGCACTACTCAAGGTGAGGAACAGATCGAGGTCACATCGTGCGCAGATTAAGAAACGTCTCGTATTCATTTAGCAGGAACACGGCGGGATTTGCAGTGCAGTGTTCCTGTGCAGAATATTTTAGTGTTATCTTTGAATAATGCAACAGTTTTCCTCTTGGGAATGTCAGAGTATTCGTCAGGAACGGTTCAATATTCCTGTGAAGAACGGTTGAGTATTTCTGTCAGGAAGGGTTTGAAAAGTTCTGAAGTTTCTATCAGAAATGTCGGAGTGTTCCTGTGAGGATCGGTTTGGTATTTGTGTCAGGAATGGTTCGGTACTGGTGTGAGCAGTATCACAGCATTACTGGGAGCGCTCTCGTGTACAGTGTATCGAGTCGTGGCGGTGTGTCGGGTCGTGTGGCGGTGGTTCGTGTCGCAGAATGTTGTGTCCAGTCACAGTTTGTCGTGTGTCGCGTTGTTCCTGCTGGTGTTCTCCTCAGCTGGTGAAGGGACATCACACCGTTTTTCCTAGATACGCTGCTGTCATGGAATTCCACAGAGGAACATCTGGATTGTTTGCAGGATTCTGTGAGATGTTCCCTTCCAAAATATTGAAGTGTTCCTGTGCAGTGGAACATCACAGTGTTCCTTAGAGGAACGGCACGGCTGTCCGTTCAGGAACCTCATAATTATCTTATACTCAAGTAACTTTCTTATAATTATATAAGTATTTCAGCATAAAGGATGTGTGGTGTGTGTGTGTGTGTGTTTGTTTTGCAGAGGCAGTTAGCGACTTTGCTAACAGATCTTGGCCTTACTAGCTCAGCTCTGCTCATTTATGAAAAACTGGAACTCTGGGAGGACGCCGTAATCTGCCTGGAGCTAATGGGCCAGCATGGCAAGGTATGTATACACACACACACACACACACACACACACACACACACACGCACACAGCAAAAATATTTATGTGGATTGATGTTTATGTACTTTGATCCACTCAACCATAAACCGAAGTACACACACACACACACACACACACACACACACACACACAGCTCAGTACAGTTTTAGTTATTTTGCTGCCTTATTGCATTACAGAAGCACTCTGTGTCCCAATCTGATTACAGAAGTGCTCTCAGGTCAATAGACAAACGCTCAGGCTGCGTTAAAAGCTCAAGCATCAATATGAATTCAAATATGAAGTGAGCTACAGTACAGAGTCTGATACCAAATCAACTGCAGCCTCAACAACAGAATATCGGGATGAAGTCAATTAGTAGAGGGTGAAGTCAAGTATTGAGGGAAAGTAGCAGAGGTGTTGGGGGAACATGGATGGGGCGTCGGGGAAGAGTAGACAGGTCGTCGGGGGAGAGTAGACGGGTCTACGGGGGAGAGTAGACGGGGCGTCGGGGGAACGTTAACGGTGCGTCGGGGGGACGTGGACGGGGCGTCGGGGCAAACGTGGACGGGGCGTCGGGGCAAACGTGGACGGGGCAAACGTGGACGGGGCGTCGGGGCAAACGTGGACGGGGCGTCGGGGCAAACGTGGACGGGGCGTCGGGCAAACGTGGACGGGGCGTCCCGTAGAAACATGGACGGGGCGTCCGGGGGAAACGTGGATGAAGCATTTGGGAAGAGTAGACGGGGCGTTGGTGAACGTGGATGGGGCATCGGGATAAGAACGGGATGTCGGAGGAGCACGGACGGGGCGATGAAGGTAGCGTGGACGGGGCGATGAAGGTAGCGTGGACGGGGCGATGAAGGTAGCGTGGACGGGGCGATGGGGGTAGCGTGGACGGGGCATCAGGGGAGAGTAGCTGGGGCGTCGGGGGAGAGTAGCTGGGGCGTCGGGGGAACGTGGATGGGGCGTCGGGGGAACGTGGATGGAGTGTTTGGGGACAGTAGACGGGGCATTGGGGGAACGTGGACGGGGCGTCTGGGGAGCGTGGACGGGGCGTCGGGGGAGCGTGGACAGAGCACCGGGTAGAGTAGCCGGGGCGTCGGGGGAACATGGACGGGGTGTTGGGGGAGAGTAGCCGGGGCGTCGGGGGAACGTGGGCGGGGCGTTGGGGGAACGTGGACAAAGTGCTAGGGGAGAGTATTTGGGGTGTTGGTGGAGCGTAGTTGGATATAAAAAGGGTGAAGTGAGATATTGAGGGTAAAGTCACATGTTGAAGGTGAAGAGTGTGGAGGGAGGGTAAAGTTGAGGTATTGGAAGTGAGTTATTGGGTGGGAGGGTGTTGAGTATTGGGATGAAGTGTTGACTAGTAGTAAAGTCAAGTCAGGTCCAGAGATGAAGGAGTAGCGGCTATCTAGGGGTGAGGTCACATATAACCTGAGGATGTAAAGTTAAGGATGGATTGAAGATGGTGTTGGGTAAACTTGAGTATAGATGGACTGATGGACAGAAGTATATAGATATACTATATATAGTATATCTTAGTAATAAAGTGAAGTACAAACTGAGGCGTGAAGTGCAACATAGACTCGAGTCTGAAGTTGTGTGTGAGCTCAGAACGTGACGTGTACATCAGTGCCTGAGATATAACTGAAGAAGTTCTGTCTCGTTCCTATATCCTCTTTATTATTATTATTTTTGTTCATTTGCTAATGACCTCATCGTCTGGAATGCAACACGGTCTGAAGGAGAACAGAGGAAAAGGACAGGGTCATTGATTTCTCTACTATAAAGAAAGAATAGAAAATGGATGGATAATAAGAAATAAAGAGCAAAAGAGGAAAAGGTTAGATCAAATAAAAGGGTAAAGTTAAAGAGATGAGCGGCTTTGGTCTGTTCTCCAGAGCCCTGTTCTTAGTTATATGCCAGAGTTGAACTTTTCATTCCATTTGGTACAGAGTGACCCTTTAAATTATGCATGAGCCCGGTGCATTGTGGGTCAACGGGCCGCATGTAAATATGTCGAGGGGAAAAAATGGATGGGTGTGCACGGAGAACCGGCTGAGGGGAAATGTGAACAAGGCTGAGAGGGATGAATTGTAAAAGACTGACAGGAAAAAGAGCTAACGTTTTACAACACGCATGAGCTAATTACTCAGGAATGTGCAAGACCTCACGGCTAATATTGAGCTAAGCTGTGAAATTGCTTCATGGCGTTTCGACTGTTTGTGACAAAAAACGAAGCAGATGTGATTTTATTTGGGTTTGTGGAGCTGTTTGCGTTCATCACGAGTCTGTCGCTGTTCCTGCAGAATACTGAGAGGCAGCCGAGTTTGGAAGCCGAATTCTTCTTCTTCTTCACGCTAGCTCCTTATAGAGCGGTAATAAATTACACGTGATGAGAGCCCGGAGCGCCTCGGTTCCTTCGCCAGGAAAACAGGCTTTTTCTTGCCCAGATCAATTCCCTTCAGCGACGACATAAGAAACAAGTGGATCGAACCAATCTGGCAGCGGTAAAGGGGAAACCTGGTCTCTGCTGAGAAGGTGACGTGACTCGGAGATCACTTTCAAAATTGTGAAGAAATTCACAACTTTTAACAACTTTTTCCAGCATGTGTCCGATCGCAAAAATGTCACAAAGCTGGCTGATTTCCCTGGGCTCTTTAGAGCCAATAACGTTCTTCCTAAGGGTACATCACACTGATGCTTTTATAGGCAGCTAACAGATATGTAAGGTGTTTAAGGTGCTCGCAGGTATTTAGGAGCGTTTTCAGGGTTCGAGAGTTTTGGTGTTTATAAGGAATATTGGGTGGTACAGTATTTAGGGTTTAGTTTGGGGGTTTTATGAGAAGGTAAAAGTGATTTTTCATGGGTTTATTTATTAGGATGGAACTTATAAGGGATTCCCTGTTACCATATCATCACGATATCAATGTGCCCGTTTAATCTGTATTGCGATGCTGTAAGTGGAGCGTCTTATACATAAATGTTGCAATTCATTATGATTTTTTTCCTATTGTTATAATCCTACACAAACTTAGCAAATAATAGTGCGTAAACATTTTAGAGTGCAAGATCATAGATCATATAACTGCAACATATTAGCCTCTCAGGTGCAGACATATAAATAAAAAAAAAAATCTTTTAATAAATCAATTTTAAAGTAAATGCCACACAAAAGACTCGTGGTACCTCCATATGTATTATTAATTTATATATATAAATATTTATATATATATGTATATATATAAATAATACGGGGGGGGGGGGGTATTGGGGTAGGTGAATGGGTAGACTTCTTATATTTATATTAAACAACGACTACCTGGAGAGACTTTATCTAATTTATACGCCTGAGCAGGTGAGGGTTAAGGGCCTTGCTCCGGGGCAGTTTGGTGGTGCTGGGATTTGATCCCATGACCTTTAGAAAATGTAGTCCAACATCTAAATCACTGACCGGCCATTACCCCTAGGGAGATGCACCTGGGGTTTTAGTGTTATTCGGTTTTTTTTCCTTTTTCTTTTTTTTTTTAAGAAACGATTGTTGGTATTTATGACTTGTTTGGTGTTTTCGCTGGTATTTACGGGTGTGATGAATGAACAGTTATACTGTAATGTATAACAGGGCATTAAAAGATAAGTAAACATTTTGGAGGTTGCTACAGGGTATTTACGTGTACTGTATGACGTATGTGTGTGTGGGAGGGTAAAGATAACCGAGAGACATTCAGGTTAACGTGCTACTAAGAAATATTTAAGGGTTTTGTGGTATATCTACAGTAGTCGTCGAGTGTTAAAGGTTTTCTACGTGCGGATCTCATGTCTGTTTCTCAGGCGGAGGAAATACTGAGACGAGAGCTGGAGAAGAAGGAAACTCCATCTCTTTATTGCCTCCTGGGCGACGTCTTGAAGGATCCGCAGTATTACGATCGAGCCTGGGAACTCTCCAAGCACCGCAGCGCTCGGGCGCAGAGATCCAGAGCTCTCCATCACCTCCGAAATAAAGAGTTCCAGGAGTGTGTGGAGTGCTTCGAGCGCTCGCTGGGTATCAATCCCATACAGGTAAACAAACCACGCACACACATACACATGCGTGTACTGTATGCAGGCATGTATACATGATGCTGTAGAAAAGATATTGGAGTGTTGGTGAAGATGGAGGCGGTGGCAGCGAACTGAAGAAGAAATACATTGAGGTGTCAGCTTTCGTATAAATAATTTTTTTGCTCTTTTTTTTTTAACTTCCCATCCCAAACACAGCGTGAGATTCGGGCTACGAGCCGCAATAACACATCGTAATTTAGCTGTAACGACCCCGGTGTGATCCCTCACTCCCCCTCACTAACATCCACCAGCGAGACGGGGACTGAGAACGACAGGAGGAAGGGAGGAATAATGGGATAGCTGCAGAATAAGATGCAGGGAGAGATTAAATAAAGAGTGGAGGAGGAAGTGTGTGTGTATGTATGTGTGAGTGTGTGTGTGTATATATATATATATATATATATATATACGTATATATATATATATATATATATATATATATATATACACACAGAATGTTTTGAGAGAATTTGAGAGATGGTGAAAGAGATGGAATGAGGAAAAAGTAGGGAGTGTGAAATGAAAAAGAGGAGACAGATGGTCGAACTGTCGTATGACCATAAAAATCTGCATGCAACTTCGAACGGTGGAAGAGATTCATAACATTAATGAGCTTAATCAATAATTTATAATGCATCACTCTATCTCTCTCTCTCTCTCTCTCTCTCTCTCTCTTATGTTCTGTTGATGATGAGGAACTGAACGCTTGTAAACGATGATGCTTTTCCTGCACTCTGTGTGTTTGTGTGCACTATATTGTAAATGTATGTGTGTGTGTGTGTGTGTGTGTGTCTCTGGGGGTGGGGCTGTATTTAGATGTACAGTGTAATACCGGGTTAGTATGAAGTAATTAAATGTTTATGAGGGTATTTCGAGGTTGCTTAGAGGGCATTTACTGGGTAAGTATGAATGTGTAAAACTGAAAGAGGCTGAGGTAGAGGATGGTTTTTTGCGAGTTTGGTTATTTACACTAGGTACTAAAGACTATTTGAGTATATGTTTAAGGGTAATGATATATAAATATTTATGGTTTCTATAGATTTTCTGGGCTGTTGCATTTTTGGGAACATCGGGTAGACACGAGTGTGCAGTGTTTAGGGGGTTTGATGTTTTTAGACAACGGGTCAAGCTGAGGGGCTTTGCGGATATGGGCAATTAATATGTTAAAGACATATTCTCTCTCTCTCTCTCTCTCTCTCTCTCTCTTCATTCCCCTCTCAGTTGGGGGTCTGGTTCTCTTTAGGCTGTGCCTATTTTGCACTGGAGGGTTATGAAGGAGCTGCTAAAGCCTTCCAGAGATGTGTGGGACTGGAACCAGATGTAAGTCACACGACCGCCTTTTCCATTTTCCTTACATTTAAATGATGAAAGATCAAAAGTAAGAGTTTATTTCTTTTCAGAACTCAGAGGCCTGGAATAATCTTTCTACAGCCTACATCAAACTCCGGAAAAAGTGAGTGGGTGCAGATGGGTAAATGGATGAGTTGATGGATGGATGAGTTGTTGGGTTGATGAGTAGTTTGAAAACGGCTGGATGTTATCGATGATTTGTTGGAAGGACCGACAGACAGATGGATCGATGGGTAGCTGGATGGAAGTTTTGTTGGATGGATGGACGAGTTAAATGATGGACGAGTTAAAAGGATGGAAGGGTGGGGGGATGGATGGATGGATGGATGGATGGATGAGTAAATAAGTTGATGGAGAGATAGGTAAGATGTCGGATGGATGGCAAAATGTTGGATAGATGGACGATGGATGGATGGACAAGATGGATGGATGTATTTATGGCTGGATAAGATGTTGGCTGGATGGATGGATAGATAGAGTTTTACATGGATGGATGAATGGATGAGTTGATGTATGAATGGATAAATTGTTAAATGGTTAAATTTTGGGGAGAATGGATGGATCAATTGTTGAATGGATGGATGGTTAGATGAATTGGATGGATGGATGGATGGATGGATAGATGTTGATGCATGGATTGATGAATTGTTGGATGGATGGATGAGTTGATGTATGAATGGATAAATTGTTAAATGGTTAAATTTTGGGGAGAATGGATGGATGGATGAATAAATTGGATGGATGGTTAGATGAATTGAATGGTTGGATGGATGGATAGATGTTGATGCATGGATTGATGAATTGTTGGATGGAGGGATGGTTGGATGGATTGGATGGATGGACAAACGGATGGCTGAGTGTGATGTGTCATGTGTTTGTGCTGACAGAGAGAAGGCTTTTCGCACACTGCAGGAGGCTCTGAAGTGTAACTTTGAGCGCTGGCAGATCTGGGAGAACTTCATCGCCGTCTGTATTGACCTAGGCGAGTTTGGGGAGGCCATTCGAGCATATCATCGTCTCCTGGACCTGAGGGACAAGTACAAGGATGGGGAGGTAAGGCGGGACGGAGAACTTTGGAAACTAGCTTAGCGATCGCTAATAACAGCTGTGTAAAGAGAAATGCAGCAGAACTTAAGATGTGATCCGTCCGTTTTGCTGATTGTAGTTGCATTTTAATTTTACATCATTTTTTTTCATTTTAATTAGGGTTTATGATTTTATTTATATTTTATTACATTTTTACCCCTTAATTTTTTTGTACTGATGTTTTACTGTAATTTTTATTTTATATTGTGACTACTGACTTGAAGCTCACGCGCACACACACACACACACACACACAGTCTCATGTAAAGGGTTTGGCCGTGTGCAGGTGTGATTGAGTCAGATGTTAAAATGATGTAATGTTCACACCTGAGAGACGTCGTGAATAAAAAACACTGATGCAGTGGGATATGAAAAGTCAGCAGACTCGTTAGTGTGTTGTGTCTCAGCTGCAATTAACACGAGATAACGAACAAAAGCACATAAAACTAGCGCTAACAATTTCTTGGACCAGTTATCACACCAGCTGCTGTCGGCTATGAGCCGCTTGCTTTATCATTTCTCATTTTTACGTCTTTCCGAACATCAACTGCGCTTTATTGCCCGTTTCTCATTTTCTGCCCAGTATGTGATAAATGGAAAAAAAGAGGATGTAAACAAGTGGAAAAAAAAAAACAGATTAATCTTTTCAGGGAAGCGTAGGATCTTAATTCCAAACTATTAAATAAAAAGGAGTGTTCTTGATGCTCTAAAGAGCCGGAAGCGAATGAGATGTGTGAGTTTGGGGTTAGTGGGTGTCGAGGGGGAAGGGACAAGGCGCCTCGTTTGTTTGTTTGTTTAGTTATGCTTCGTTGCATTTTCTAATTATGAGTTAATTTTACAAACTTCACCGAGAAACAGGATCAGCGAAGAGCAGAGTTATAAAATGTTATTATAGAAATGAGATATACACTTCACTGGTTACTGTGACAGACAATCTGTGACAGACCTCCTTGACTGGGACTGGGAGCCACGCCTCCTTGACGGGGACTGAGGGCCACGCCTCCTTGATGGGGACTGGGGGCCACGCCTCCTTGACGGGGACTGAGGGCCACGCCTCCTTGACGGGGACTGAGGGCCACGCCTCCTTGACGGGGACTGGGGGCCACGCCTCCTTGACGGGGACTGGGGGCCACGCCTCCTTGACGGGGACTGAGGGCCACGCCTCCTTGACGGAGACTGAGGGCCACGCCTCCTTGACGGGGACTGAGGGCCACGCCTCCTTGACGGGGACTGGGGGCCACGCCTCCTTCACGGGGACTGAGGGCCACGCCTCCTTGACGGGGACTGAGGGCCACGCCTCCTTGACGGGGACTGAGGGCCACGCCTCCTTGACGGAGACTGAGGGCCACGCCTCCTTGACGGGGACTGAGGGCCACGCCTCCTTGACGGGGACTGAGGGCCACGCCTCCTTGACGGGGACTGGGGGCCAGGCCTTCTTGACGGGGACTGGGGGCCACGCCTCCTTGACGGGGACTGGGGGCCACGCCTCCTTGACGGGGACTGGGGGCCACGCCTCCTTGACGGGGGGGGTGTCATCGAAACCCGGAGTCCACGCCTCTTTCATTGAAACAAGGGGGGGCCACGCCACTTTCATCGAAACCCCGGGGGGGCACACCTTCTTCACTAAGTAGAGACAAGCAGGCTTAGGCCACGCCTTCCTAAACTAGTAGACAGACCAGTTTTGTCTCTTGCAGGTTTTGGATATTCTTGTTAGGGCGGTGACTGATGACCTTCCTGATCACCGTGGAGACCCAGCATCCAATCACAGGGCCAAGTTACAGGAGCTGTTCGGTCGAGTCACGGCCAGCTGCAGCACCGATGCCCAAATATGGAAGCAGTACGCTCGTCTCTATGGCAACGGCCATAGCGACAACAAAGGGGACAACGAGAAGGTGGAGCTTGAGAATCTCTCTTGTTCTAATGAATTCTCCATCAATTTAATTGAGTTATTAATTTGTTATGAGACAGTTTTATAAGTGTGTGTGTGTGTGTGTGTGTGTGCGTGCGTGTGTGTCTAGGCACTGCACTTCCTGTCTAAAGCCCACCGGTGTGAGACGCAGAAGTCAGGCTGGGAGAAAGACATGGGCAGCTTTAAAGACGTGATAAAGGGAGCTGTAGACATGGCCACTGGTGAGGTCACGTTTGTCTTTTCATTTTAATTAATGTAAAATATGATAATGAAAATAATTTGCATATTAATAAGCATTTACAGCACAGAGTGAGCATCACGCAGTGTAATCTCATTTATATCACACACACACCAGGATCACGTTCACTGGCTTCAGCACAGCAGCATGACGAAACACTAATCACTTCATCGCCATTATTTCCTTGTGAATGTTACTGTTACTATGGAAACAATAACATATTAGATCATAACCTGCTCTACTGTCAGAGCTGCTGTTATAAGGAATTAATCAACACCACCTGACCAATCAGAGGCGAGGACTCGAGAGCGCCGTGGGGGAAGAATATAAATGTAAATAAAGATTAGAGTTGTAGTCGTTTCTACAAGAGAAAGAGGATTAGTGTAGGGTTACACTGTGTCCCGTAAAGTGCTTCATAAACATTTCCGTGTGAATTAGTTTCTGTTTGGTTCAGTAAATAAGGTGAGAATAACGTAAGTGGTGAAACGTCTCCTGGAATCTTAATAAGCGCAGCAGAACAAAGCACAGATGTGCACGAGTTCTTTATTGGACAATCCATAAACCTGCCTGTCTGAAAGTTATTCTGAGTGTGTGTGTGTGTGTGTGTGTGTGTGTGTGTGTGTGTGTGTGTCTCTCTCTCTCTCTTGCTGTCATTGTCGATTAATAACCTCCACCTTTTGTCCTTCAGTGGCTCGCTGTTGATCATAGTGATTCATAAAGAAGTGATGTGAGATAATGTGCCGTGCCCACCTACACCATGCTGTGTGTGTGTGTGTGTGTGTGTGTGTGTGTGCACATGTCAGTGTGTTTAAATGTATGTGAGAACGGGCCATTTTTCTTGCCTGCACATTACTTTGTAGCTAGTTTATGTGCTTTATCCCTGTCTATTTCACTGTGTGTGTGTGTGTGCGTGTGTCACACACACACACACACACACAATTACCAAATCCAATGAAGTTACCCAATTGGTTCACGGTTGTATACTTGACCTGTGTTCTTGATATAATAGACACGGATTGGGTAACTATACTACAGGTGTAAGCACAGATTGGGTAACTACTGTACAGTATACTATAGGCACAGATTGGGTAACTATACTATAGACACAGATTGGGTAACTACACAGCTGATGCAAAATGGGTAAGAAAACAGAAGACACATATCGCGTAACTATACAGGGCGTTACCTGATGTGTTTCTACTGTATTGTTAACCATTTTTGCATCATTTCCCCAATCTGTGCCTATAGTATAGTTACCCAATCTGCACCCCCTGTGTGCTTACCCAGTCTGTCTTCTCTGTTTAGTTACCTTACATCTGTCTTACTGTACAGTAACCAATTTGCCTCAGATGCGTAGGTACCCAGTCTGCATTTCATATATAGTCCATATCCACTTCTGGATATTTACCCAGTCTGCAGCCCCTGTGTGATTGCCTGACCTGTGGCTCTCGTAAACGTACCCAATCCATCCCCCTGTATAGTAACCCAAGCTGTTGCCATGTCATTGTCTTTAACGCAAGTGCAACTCACATACTCGGTGTATTCTACCTTGCTGTCCAATCTGCCCCTGTCTCATCTACTTCATGGCGTGATCATCTTTGTCCTGTCTGGGGACGCGTTGGACACCGTCTCTCTCCTGCCAAGCCTCTTTTGAACGACGGCGCACCTGCGGACGTATCGTCCTCGCTTAACGTCGGAACTTTATTATCATTTTACTTTGCTTAGTCTGTCCCCTCGTGTGACACTGCCCCCCAGTGTTTCAGTTTATATCGCACCTTGTGGACGCGTTACAGCGGTTCCAGAGGACATGCAGAACTGATGCTCTAAACAAGGGATTGTTAGTGCGGGGATTAAAACATTACTGTGGAAGGTCATGATCGGATTTGTGGGCTCATTATCCATTCTCACTTCATGTCAATTGTGTGTGTGTATGTGTGTGTGAGAGACAGAGAGAGAGACATTGAGATGAAAAATGTCACCATCACGGTCAGCAGGACAAACAGTTTGAGAGGAAATATTACACACACACACACACACACACACACACACACACACACACACACACACACATACCTCTCTCTCTCTCTTTCCCCCACGCAGTACCACTTTAAATGACCCTGGTGCCCTTTAACCCTGAAAAGCTCTCACTGTGTCTGATGTTTAATGTTTAATGTTGACCTCCATCCTCCGTCTCACACCCACTGAGCTGAAGGTGTTTAATAATGTCTCTCTCTGTCTTTCTCTCTCTGTCTCTCTCTCTGTCTCTCTCTCTGTCTCTCTCTCTCCCTCTCTCTCTGTCTTTCTCTCTCTGTCTCTCTCTCTCAGTGTCCCTCCACTGTAGCAGAGAGAAGTCAAATCCTCAGGAAGCGCTGCAGCTACTCTCGTCTGCTCGGCTCAGTCTGAAGAGCTTAGCCACTAAGGCAAAAGTCAGTATTCCTTCCATCGCTCACTTCAACCGTTTTTTTACTAAGCTTTGCTTTTTATTCATTTTTTTATTCACAGTACGTTAGCTTTCACTGAGTAGATTCACTTCTGCCTTATAGATTAGCTGTCACTGTCTTGGTTAGCTTTCTTTACTCACTAACTGTTACTTTCTGTCATGTCTTATGCTAGCTTTTAATCGCTAGACTCATTATTAATGTTACACTAAAGGAAAAGGAAAATTCAAGCAATTATGTTTATAAAATTAGCAAAAGGTTTTAAACACACATGCTGTAAATTGGTGTGAACTTGTGTTTGATGTCCACAGCAACTCTACACCGACGTAGCGACCGGAGAAATTCACGACGAGCTCCAAAGCGACGTAGCACAGCTGGAGCGGCTAATCGCAGAGCTACAGGACCTGAGCGCAGAGCTGCGCAGCCAATCAGAATAACTTCCTGTACTACTAGCCACGCCCACTTTCCTGTTTCTCGACCTTATACAGTGTTGTATGTTAGAATGTGCTAATAAACTGAGCTAGTCGTGAAAATTCTAAATAAAAAATGTTTTTTTTGTAGAGCCTCTGTGTTTTTTTTTTCATTAAAAAGAAAATATATTCCTCTATATATTAATTGTCAATATATTAAATGATTTAGTGTTCTGATCTGGTAAATTGAAAAGATTTTATAATTGTTAATATTCCTTGTTGCTACAGTAACTGATACTAACTAATAATTAAAAAAGTATTCATATTTAAAAATATATTCACACTATACAAAATTATATATTGTATTAATATATCACAGTATTTTGAAAACTACATAAGGACTTGCCGCTATAGAAATATATTTAAATGTATATCTTAATGTATTTAATTTTATATTTAACAATATACTTCATAATATATTGAATTTAATTGAATATATCTATTTCTTATTTTTTTTTTACATTATGCTTACAGTATATGTTAATGTAGTTAGAACAAAAAAATGGACTTCATGAGCATTAATCAGAGCACACCAACAAAGTAAAAGTATGTATTCCTCTAAAAGCATAAAGTTTTAGTAATCTTTTAACAGAACAATTAGAAGTATAAATATAATGGTTTTTATCTTTACTGCTATATATATATATATCCATATCCATACATGGTCCATTCATATATTCCAATATATTAATAAATATAAGCACTAGTTTTCTATAAATGGAAAAGTATTATTTAATATATAGCATTATATTTTACAACATATTGCCATATATTTCTTTTCCGTATTTTTTTGGATCCAGGTACTGATGAAGTTTAGATGATGCTTAGCTAATCATGGATCGCTAATTAAAAAACATGTTAATGTTGCAAATTTTTATTAATTAAATCAAATAATCGATCATTGCTTTTTGCCGTAGAGTGCACATTATATCCTGTACTGTGATTTCTTTTTTAAAACCGTTCCTAAAAGAAAGATTTGAAATGATTTTAAGCTTCATGTAGAGAACATTTACTTAAGATATAAATACAGCTTTTTAAAAAAAAAACTTTTTGAATCTGTTATCAAAAGTTATTAAACAATCTAATTAATAAGTATTTTTATGTTGTAGGTATTCGTTAAAAAAAGCTGTAGAGTTTTCTGCTCTTTTTAATCAACCTTCCTCTTTTATCCATCTTTTTCTCTTGTGATGATTTTTCCCTTATATGGGCGTCGTATTTTTTTGCTCATACATGATATCAGTCTCAGTTAAGTGGATGTTTGTTTAAAGCGTTTTAACCAGACTGAGCAGAAAAGTAGCGCTCAGAAAGTTCCCAGAACTCGGCTTACTTCCAAAACTGGACTATTTTTTTCTTTTTAACTGCAGGGGAAAGCACACACACAGAGCGCTAAGAATGTGGAGAATGTTTGTGTTTAGCTCTGTGCTGATGCGTCCTGTCACATCCTCCTTCTGGGAATAAAAACAAGCCGCTTGTGTTTTCCTGCAGGGCTTCAGGAAATGACATCACAGTTTACAGTCTTAAAAAGTTCTAATATGTTTTTGGACAATTTCTAACAGCACACTACAGCGGTTATCTCAGTGTTAACGTTATCTAGCTAGCAATTTGCTTTTAATTAGCTTGCTAACCGTGTCCCTAGGTTTTTTTTTTTTTTACTTTTGACAAAAATATCTCTCGTGTGAAAATCCTTATGCGAATTGATTGGTCAGGTGTTCAGTATATATTTTTTCTAAATAAAAGTAGCGCAGGTTAATATTTGATGCCCTCTAATTACAAAAAAAAAAATATGTTTATTGGTTTTATTTAAGGATAAATGTAATTATGGAAGGAGTCTTCAGTGTCACTTTGTTCACTTGCGGAAGTTAGATCGCATGTCTGGCACATTATTGCATGCGTGCATCCTACGATGTCTAAAAGCAAGAGTAAAATCAGTGGTGATGGAGCTGGTACTGCTAAGAAGCGCCAAGCAATAACGATGGTGACGAAAGCGAAAATTATTGAGAGAATGGAGCGAGGTGAAAAGGTGGCGGACATTGCTTATTCTTTTAACATGAATCGTTCAACCATCGGCATGATTGTAAAGAACACTTTTCAGTAATATGCTGTGTATAGCTTATTTAGTTTGTAGACAAGTACCTAAAAAATGTTTGTTGAACTTACGAACAAATTGGACTTATGTACAAGCTCTCAGAGCAGAACTTGTTTGTATGTTGGGGACTGTATTGACATGTTGATGCACCCATTTTTGCTCCTCACAAGCATCAATTACATAATTCTGTAAATAATGGAAAGTCCCCTTTAGTGTGATGATGTCATCGCAATATTATACACGGTGAGAAAGAGTAAAGCCGTACCTGTAAGATATCAGCCCTTCTTAGCTGTTTCTCAGGAAATGTGAACTTCAATTCCTGGAAGTTTTTTGACCTTTTAAGAACGTTGGGAACTCCACAAGACTGAAACTGAACAAACATCCTGTTTGTGTGTGTGTGTGTGTGAGAGAGAGAGAGAGAGTGAGAAGAGCTGATTTAAGTGCTTCCAGAGTCTGTACCATTATGTAACAATGCAGAATAAACCACAGAGATGAAAAGCTGATGTTCGTTATTATGGCCTTCTGGACAGGCGCTGCTTCCCTTCTCATACAGCAGAGTCCTTAATCTCATGAGAAAAACTGAGATGGAAGTGCTGGAAAGATGGAGTGATAAACAGCAGTCATCTAATGGGTTTTTTCCTTTTCAAGTATCATGAAACATCATATCACAGTAAACTTTTCAGAGATATATTCAAAGCATTGGCACTTTGATAACTATTACATCTGTAATTGCATTAGATTAGCAGTAGAAACGCTAAAACAAATCGGACTTGTTTTTCAGACACATCCCACAGGCGCTCGATTGGATTTGGAGGTTGAATAAACACCTCGAACTCTGTCATGTTCCTTAAACCATTCCTGAACAATACTGTATTTGCAGTGTGTGCTGAGTGCATTATCCTGTTGAGAGACCATCGCTATCATGGAGCACTGTGGCCATGAAGGGATGTAACTTGCTCTGCAGCAATGCTTAGGTACTGTGGTGTGTGTCAAAGTAACATCCATATGAACGGCAGGACCCAAGGTTTTTCAAACATTGTCCAGAGCATCACACTGTCTCCGCTGTCTCACATTCTTCCTATAGTGCACCCTGGTGTCATCCCTTTCCCAGTTAAGTGACACACACACACATGGCCATCTTCTTCCATTGCTCTGTGGTTCAGTTCTAATGCTCACATGCGAATTGTAGGAGTTTGTGGTGGAGGACACGGGTCAGCATGGGCACCCTGACTGGGCTGCGGCTACGCAGCTCCAAAAGCAACAAACTGTGATGCGCTCTGTGTTCTGACTTCATTCTATCAGAATCAGCAGCATCAGTTTTTCAGAAGTTTGAGCTAAAGTAGCTCTTTTATTGGATGGGACTTCATGAGGCAGCCTCGTACAGTGACCCCAGGGGCCCACTACCCTGTTCCTAGTTGACCAGTTTTCCTTCCTTGGACCACTCTTGGTAGTTCCTGACCCCTGCAGACTGGGAAATCACACAAGAGCTGCTGTTTTAGTCAACCAGACATCACAATCTGGCCTTTGTCATTGTCACTCAGATGCTTACACTTGCCCATTTTTCCTGCTTCTAACACATCAAATACTATGAGTTGTAGTAGGAGTAATATTACTAATTGTCTCTGCATTAGAAGTTGTAGTAGAATAATATAATTTATTATAATATTGGTTGTGATAGCAACAGTAACGGCAGTAGTCATGATCGTAGCAGTTGCAGTAGTAATAGTGTTATTAGGAGTGTTATTACTCTTGACATACAGGGCGGCGCTGGTGTACAGCCTTCCTGATTATCTCGAGGGAACAGAAAATCACTTTAACAAGATCCAACCCTGAATCTGTAACTGAATCAGGAACAAGTGGACTCTTGGGAACCTTTAAAACCATTACATCTTAATGGGAAAAATAGTTAATGAGAACGACTGAGTCACCTCGCATTAGCTCTTTCTGACTTTCTTTCCAGCGAGATCAAAGTAAATCTTTCCGTTGCTCATTCCTCACTCCTTCGTCTTTACTCTTGTTCTCCGCTCCTCCTCTATCTGGTCATTTTATTATCCTATAAATAGTGCTGACCTCAGAACAGAGCAGTGACTCAGTTCTACTTCACCATGGTCTGTTTTTAACCCTGATTGACTCACGCTGACGCTATCCTCTGACCACAGCCTCAAAATATTTTCATTTATATAGCTATAAATATTTCATTTAAGGTCAAAAGTTTAAAAATACCTGTGTGACAGCTTGTCCTGTGCTCGACAGGGTTACGCTGTACTGTAACATTACACCACGGCGCTGCTGAATCCTGCGCTCTGATTGGTCAGAAGGTGTTGATTAATTCTCTAGAACAGCAGCTGTGATAGTAGTGCAGGTTTACAATGATGCGTTTGTCCAGATACAGTATGTTAATCGTTTCCATAGCAACAGGTCGTAGTTCTATAGTAACTGTACAGTTGGCCAACCGTCTGTCTGACTAGTAATAAATTAGCAATAACAAGTTAATTAAACAGAAATGTTACTAATAAATGAATGGTTATCTCTGACTGTGTATATGTCTGTCTTTCATTCGTTTGTCTTTCTGTATACGTCGATTCATCTGTCTGTCTGCCTTTCACCTGTCTATATATTTGCTTGTCTTACTAGCTATCTGTTTATTTACACTTTTATCTTTCTGTGTATAGCTGTCCGTCTGTCAATTTATCTGCTTTTCTCTGTCCATTTGTTGATCAATCTATTCATCTGTCCTTCCATCTGTCTGTTTATTTAAAGATTGCTTACGGCTTACAGCAGATGAGGTACTAAATGAATTGTAATGTTTTAATCCAGTTACTTCACTTAAAAGGTTATGAAGGTGGAAGGCTTTTTCGATTTCAGACAGGGTTCTAACTTAGTACATTTATGCGTGCATGTGTGTGTTGTATTATTAGTAAGTGTCTCCATAATACCCCATGAGTTGTCGTTGTTGGAGTGTGTGGGTTGTCTGCACGGTCAGGAATAAACTCATGACCTTCACAAACACTGATCTTAGATAAAATATTCTTTTAAGTATGTCTTACAGCTCTGAGACAGAATTACACTGTATAAGGGTCAGAGGTCACGGTCAGAAATGTAGTGTCTGAGATATGACTGAAGATGATGGACAGAGAGGAAACATTTAGAATGACTTAGGTGGTCTATTAAAGCTGTTCGTAACTGATAGAGAGTCTACAGTCAGTCACGTGGAATAAAGAGAACAATAATGACTTAAACAACATACAGCTACAAGACTGAACCGTGAGTCTGTAAAAGTTTTGCACACATGCCATTAACTCACATTAACCATAAAAAAAAGAAAAGAGAAAATGAACTAGTTAATTATCTGTCTAGCTTGCTAACCTAACTATCTAATTATTAATAAGGTGAAAAATAAATTTTGGGTTTAGAATATGTATTTTTCTTAAACATTCTTACATTAAACTCAGGAGCATATTGAGCAGTTATGCAGCTGTCTGGATTTTACAAAGATCAACTAATTAACATAAAAACAAACTGAATATTAATAAAGATCTCAAGGCTTTCAGATCAAATGTGTTTACCATCAAAGTTACAACCAGACACTCGACTGTAGTAGAAATTACTCCTGGTAATAATATTTCCCACTAATTTCTTTTTCTTTCTTTTTTTCTTTATTTCTTCATCCTTTTTCTTTGCATTATTTATCTTTCTTTCCTTTTTTTATTATTTCTTTTATTTTTATTTTTATTACTTTTTTCTGTTGATGCTTTCTTTGATTTTCTTTTATTGTTTTCGTTTGATCTTTATTCTGTTTCTTTGCGTTCTTTCTTTTTTATTGTTTTTTCTATTTCTTTTGTTTCTGTCTTTTTATTCTATCTTTTATTCTTTTTACTTACTTTTTTCTGTTTTTTTTACATTGTGTTTTTCTCCCTCTTTTATTCCAGTTTTTTCCCAGTCATTTAGTCAGTTATGTAGATGTGTAGTTAGTAAATTAGTTTAGAATTACTAAACACAACCTACCATATAATTAAATAAAAATTAAGGCAGGTTTTTGGTAACCTTTTTTCATTTGCTGTTCTGGTAACTTAAAAAAATATATTTTCACATATCCTTAAAATGTAATGATTTAATCACAAAAGGCTGGAGATTATTCCAGGTGATATACACCCAGTCAGGAGTTTATGTAGAGTTCAAATACAATACCCTAATTGAAATATTAGCTTAATTGTTTAAATAGTTTGGGTGATGGGTGTCATTTGTCCAGTTATTAGACTCACCTGAGTCATTCATCAAAGTGTTTTTATAGTTTGTTATTTATTTTACATGAAGTTAAAAAGGTGTGTTCACACAGACACACACACACACGCGCGCGCACACAGTGTACATGCATACATTCATGCATACTTTTCAGAGGTGGCTTTCAGGGTTCTGCCCCCAATAAAGAGCCCCCTGCCCGTGACGTGCTGTGACGTCACGCGCCCGCAGGTGATTGGCTGTTGGGGTTTCTGACTCGTAGAGCTGATTTTTTTTCTTTTCTTTCTCTGTCTAGTACTTGAAGTTTTCTCTGCGCTTCTGATGGCCGGTATATGACACACCGCTCAGGGATTACACACACACACACTCACACATACATACACACACTGTACTTACAAACAAACACACACACTCACTCTTACGCAAAGTACACACACTCTCCCCGCGCGTTTATCGCTTTTTATCTTCATCTCTTTATTCTTCTCTTCCTCTCCGCTACTTTTGGATACTTTTTATCAATTCTTTTTTTTTCTCCGGGATTTCTGGCTCTCTGAAGAGAAGCGCGTGCAGCGGACATGGCCGGGATCCGGTGTAACTTTACACCGCTTTTATTATCCTCATTATTATTAACATCATTCTTATCATTATTCTGCTCCTCGCCGTCGTGCGCGCTCCAGATGGACCGGGTGCGCGTGAGCTCCGTGTCCACGTACGGTGTGGAGCTGCATGGCGTCGGTGGTTCGGTCCGGACCCGCAGGACGGGCACGAGCACGAGTGGACTGACCCACCACATGAAAGTCTCCGGGTAAGGTCGAGCTTCTTAGTGGACTTTGTAGGGTGAATAAACCATCATAGGGCACTTATGTAGGGAGCATGGAGCTGAACCCCAAGTGGACTTACTTCTAGGGTATAGGGGCTGTAATCCCACTAGTCCCCTAGATACAGTAGCTTGCTATTACAGTAAGTTTGCTGTGTAGGGCAAATGGGTCAATACTGTTGTGTACCCTACTTTGGGCAGGGAGTAGGGAGCTGAAGCCCAAGTGGACTACAGGGTACAGGAGCATTATCATTATTGTGTGCCCAATTCAATTTAATGCAATTCTATTTTATTTGTATAGCGGCTTTTAACAATTGTCATTGTCACAAAGCAGCTTTACACAATCAAAAGAGTTATTTAAGTTTGTATGGAATGTGAATGTGTATCAATCAAAATGGTCAGATGAAGTGCACTTATAAAACAGCCCCTTACGTACCTAGCTATAAGGGATGTAGTATAATTTATAGTATGTATGTACTAATTTTGTCCACCTTACGTACAGTAGTGCACTTTCGCAGTGGAAAGCTGAACCCCAAGTGGATTCTGGAGGGTACGGGAGCGTTACCATTATTGCATAATCAATGATGTGCACTTATAAAGCAACCTCTTACCTACCTTGCTGTAAGAAATGTAGTCAACTTTATAGTATGTACTGTATGTATGTACTGTACAATGTTTGTGCACCCTATGTAGTGCACTTTTGTAGTGGTAAGTTGAACCCCAAGTGGACTCTGGAGGGTACAGGAGCAGGACTATTATTGTTTACCCTATGATGTGCACTTACAAAGCAGCCTTCCACATACCTAGTTATAAGGAATCCAGTATACATTATAGTATGTATTTACCAGTATCGTAAATACCCTACAGTATGTAGTGCACTTTTATAGTGGGTGGCTAAACCCAGGTGGACTCTGGCATACCTGCAAAACCTTTCTTCTACAGTATGTACTGCACTTACACATGCAGTAGTCTTTGTAGCATACATACCTATTAATGTCCACCCTAAGTAGTGCACTTCTATAGGGACCAGGGTACTGAACTTCAAGTAGACTTTGCTGGGTATAGGTGCTGTAAAAATGCAATGTCTATGGTGTAAGTGCACTACATATTGTACATCCCCTTATAGGATGCACGGTATCCTTTTGTAGTGCACTTATATCTGTATAAGTCCTAGTATATAGGATGTATAAGATGTAAACCATATATGGTGCACTTATATAGGGAATAGGGAGCTTTTATAGTACTTTTATATATTACTTTCTTATAAAGTTGACTATGCAGGGTGAAGGAATGCTAACAGTCTTCCTGTTAGTCATTCCAAACTTTTCTAGTGCACTATTACAGGGAGTAGGGCATAGTGTCATATTAGTGTCATAGACTTAAGCAGATACAATGAGGATAAAGGAACAAGAATACTAGAATAGTATTATCATTCTCTACTCAAGTAATATTATAGTAATATCATTCTCTACTCAAGGAGTTGTGGTCATAATGAGGCTGTTGCTAGGCAACAGAATGATATGGACACTAAACCTTAGCTACTTTAGCTAGCCTAAGACTGAGGATTTTGTAAGCGTTTCCCAGCCACTGGATAAAATAAGAGGATTGCTTCAGGAAGGGCATCCTGCGTACAACGCTGTGCCAACCCCTCGCCGGAGGCATCCGAAAGACCAACAACAACACCGTCATTACCTTTAGCATCAACCGCTAGTTGCAAACATTTGTTTATGAAGATTAGCTCACGTGTTCTGCGTTGTTAAACATTTTTTAATGAATTTTATCGTGATGTTTGATATTATCTAGTAAATAAGAAACATATTTAATATTTTATGTGTTTACATAATTTACCCAAAAACATATTTACATCAGATGTTTTTAGTAAATTTGGTAAAAAAAAAAAAAAAAAGTCTTAATTAAAAGTGCTGTGTCATTATCCTTAGCATCAACTACTAAGTTACCTTGTGAAATTAACTCAAGTATTTTTAAACAATATTTTAGGGATATTTTTACTGCTGTTTAATATCAACTGTATTAAATAAATTATATATTAATAAAATGAATAACTTAAAAGTATGTATTAAATCTTTTTTGTGTTGATAATCAGTAATGAACACAGACATGTAGGCTCGACTAAACCTATGGACACTGAGCTAGCTAGTGACTAAGCTTACGACTTTAACTAGCTCAGAATTAATTCTTTTATACATACACACCATGTGAGTGTACTAATACCTCTTTTCCACTAAAGTGAACCAGGTGCTAGTTTATATCTGGTGCTAGTGCCGGTTCAGAGCGGGTTTAATAAAGAACCACCTAAGAACTGTCTTCGTTTTTCCATGAACTAGACAAGCACGTCATCATGTCACTATATATGATCGTGTATGTCTCTCCTTTTCCCAGTAATGCTAGCGGCGGTGCTTGAGCCACTGCTAGCGGGGAAAAATGCCAAGGGCAAGCCCAGCAACAATGGCGAACTTCAACATGGCTTTGCGAGGAATTCAGCTGGCTTTATCGTTACTCGAAAGCCACACATTGCATATTGAGTCCATTTATTTCTAAAGATGAGGGTCACAAACATTTAGTTGGTGATAATCACCTCTGATGTAAGTGGTTCTTTGTTCTAGCCCAGAAAAGCGTTGGTGCTGCCATGCCACTGGTTTTTGTGTATGACGTCAGATACCTTTGCTGTGTGAAAACAAAAAACTTGTTCTAAAGTAGCTCTGCAACCGCCTTTGGTCTAAAAGGGGTAAAAAAGACACATTATCAGAGAAAATGAGACAAAATAATCAGAAGCATCCACATTTACCTCAGATGTGTTTAAAAATGTGTAATAAAAACAAGTAAAAGTGTGCTGTCATTACACATAGCATCAACCGCTGAAGAAATATTGTTAAGCATTATTTAAATTATTTGACTTTTGAAGTAAAATGTCTATAAACGTCTTTAAAATTAAATTATCAAAGTATAAAGTAATAACCCAAACTCCACTGAATGTTTATAGTATTTCTTTACATTTTCGTCTTTTTCATACTTGTTTAAGTGTGTGTTGTATAATATAGAGGGCAGACACCGCGTGAGTGTGTGTGTGTGTGTGTGTGTGGTTAGGACAGGATTCCAGTGTAGCTCTCACATTTATCTCCTGAGAGAAAAACTAGTGAGGTCAATGGGTACGAGTGAGTAAGTGTGTGTGTGTGTGTGTGTGTTTTCCAAGTACCTACGCCTTGTTTGAACGTGTCTACAATCTCATCCAAAAGCTCATATATCCCACACACGCATGTGTGTCTGTGTGTGAAAGAAGGATGTATGATAGTGAGTGTGTCTCAGTGTTTTTGTGTGTTCATGTGAAAGAAATATGTATGAGTGTGTGTGCGCATGTGTGTGCACACCTCTTAGGGTCAGCTTCACTGTGTTTGCTAGAAGATTCTACTTGAAGGTCACACAGCATGTCAGACAGCATCATTCCTAGCATGGAACAAACGTTAGGTATATTTAAATAGCCAGCGAGTTCAAAATGGAAAAAAAAAATTCTAGACAAAATAAAAAAACTTACAAGTCTTTATGAAATGATTTGGTTAACCTTACACTGCTGAAACTGGTGTTTTTTTGATTTTGCATCCTTGTGAATAAGTTGTATAATAACATGTTTTTGTGTGTGTGTGTGGTTGTGTGTGTACGTGTGTGCATGCTCCTAGATGGGTATAGATCTAAGTATATATAAGAATTGGTTAATGTTAGTGTGTGCATGTGTTTGTGGGTTTAAGTGTACCATGTCTGTGTGTGTGTGAGAGAGAAATATGTATGTTGTGTGTGTTGGCACTTAGACTCTGGCTGTTGTTGCAGGGTGAATGTCTGTGGAGGGCAGTGCTGTATTGGATGGAGTCAAGCTCCTGGATCTCAGCGTTGCACAAGGCGTAAGTCTCACACACACACACACACACACACACACACACACACACACACACACACACACACACACACACACAGTAGGCCATATATAATGACTTACTTACTACTACACTTAAGCAATATCACACTTGAGGGTGTGCGGTTGTGCTGAATATCAGCACAGCTGTGATGCGGCTGTAGGCACGGGGGCTCAGCCAGTATACTGAAAATAACAGCACAACCTCGAGTGTGATATTGCTTTAATACAACAGTTCCACAACAGATTATGTCACCAGATTATGATTCGTTTCTTTATTTAACCAGTTATTTCGCTCCGCAGACACATATCCTTTCCGCGCCTCGTGGAACTAACAGAGGCAATCCGGTTGCTTAATTTTATTAGACGTATTTTCTTGCTGAAAGTGATTCTGTGATTGAGTTTTCAGTGTGGGTTTTGTCAGGCAGTTGCTCTCTCCTGTAGACAGGTCTGTAGACAGTAAGGACCTACTTGCACTCATGCTGCGGAATAGTTATGTAGTTAAACCTCCTGGTACTGTTACTGGCTTTCATCACTACTCGTGGAAAGCCTCTCGTCCAATCGGTTTACTCAGTCAGAACTAACTGTTGTATAATACAATATAATATTCCTCCAGTCAAAAACACAGGTGGTTTGGTGAACTGTGGTCTATGTGCGTCTGTCAGTCTCAGTGAAAGAGGTGCCTCAGTGAATTACCTGAAAACTTGAACAATGGATCGTTCTACATTTTTGGAGTCCAAAACAAAACTTTTGGCACCCTGACCACTAAAAATAATCACATGCATGCATTCGATGCATTCGGGAGCTGAGAGGATGTGTGGAGATATAAAAAGGCCGACTAATTCAAAACAGGCTGATTTTAATAGAGGCTTTTATAAATAACTACAGTAACAGCTGCAGAGATCAGATCAGCTAAACCACTTCACTGCTGTCAGACAGAGAGCGAGACGGGTATATGAACAGTGTAATGATGAAGAAGAAGTGAGGAAGATTATCTGATGAATGGAGGAAGAAATAGAGCTCCTCAATATTTATATGACATCATGGTGAATTATCATATTCAGTGCGTGTTGTGGAGATATTGTTGGTATGGTAGTAATGCTTATATCTTCTGTACGTCTTCAGATACTCTGATCGAATATTTTTCTGATCTTGCTCACCATTACGACAGAAGCACTTGTAGATGAATAAAGGAAGGACAGAAAGACAGGATAGGAAAGGCGAAAGATATGGTATGGATATGGAATTCATTTAAATTAAATTAATCAATTAAATTAATTCAGCATTTTCAATAACCACTGACTATAATGAGTAACAAAGTCAATATAGTCAACAAATACATTAGTGAACACATGCTAAAGCATGTTTGGAGCCGCGATGCTAATGTGGCCAACATGTTTACAGTTCAGGGTGAATCCTGATGGGCTTGTTAGCCACATTAACCCTAAAGCTCCTGTTCAGGAACATCTGACACGTCACGGATGATCGATTTTTGCCAAAGACGTTTTCGTGGATGATATTCCTCACCCTGTGTACAGAAGAACGGATCCCACAGTCAGTCAAGGCACTCGTTCTCCATACTATAGATCTTTCGTTCAATTCGCTTTTCAGGATCAGCGCCTTTCCTGTCACGCTACATAGAACGGATCATAAATTCTCCTGATAAATATTTAATGGAGTTTGATTTTTCGGCCACGCACACATCCTCTGACTCTCTAACGTGTTTTTCCCTCACTGGGCTTTTCTGACAGGAATAATACAAGCATTGGTTTATAAAACAAATATACAGCCGATGGGTTCTGCAGTCAGATTGGTCAGAAAGTGTTGATTAATTCTCCATAACGGCAGCTCTGACAAAAGCACAGGTTTGTATTCATTTGCTCAGTCTAATATGTTATTGTTTCTATAGCAACAGTGTGTAATTGTTTTTTTTGTAGTTATCAGTAAGTTGTATGAAAGGAGTCAGTGCCAGTGCCAGTGCTTAAATCTGAGTTTTAAATAGCAGAGGAATGAAATACTTAGGGATGCCTCTAATGGCCGTTATCTAATATTTTAGATTAAATCTAATTTATTAACAAAATTATTTAGAATAAGTTAAATCGCAGCTATTTTCTGTTAATTATATGTTAACCTGATTTTAATTGTCCCAGACAATCATTTGTGTGATTACAGGTCACTCTCTTTACTCTGTACGTTCAGAAGAGAAAACCAGCAGCTTTAATTTTGCCGTTAGTCCAGAGCGAAATGTCCTCTCCAGATTCTGCCTCCTCATAAAGCCGTAAAACTGCTCTAAAATACGAACTGAAAGATCTCAGTCCTTATCGATGCTGCCTGCTCAAGCGCTCGTGAGGGATAAAGAGGACGATGCTACAAATTATAACAAAGATCTCGTATCGACTCGCGCTAAAGCTGATAAAATCTGGGATTAGTGGGGAATCTGATTGCTCGAGTCAGCAGTGTATCAGCTTTTCACACTTTCTCGCTTTTTAGCCTATTTATTTATATATTTAAAGCTGCTTTCAAAGTGTCTGTTGAGAAAAAAAATGGATTTTAACCAAGTAGCCTAAAACTCAAACTTTAACTCTAAACAGCAAAAAAATTTTATGTAACTTTTAGCTGCTAAACTCTATATACACATTTTAGAACTTACTAAACACTTAACTTAAAATAGCAAACCTTAATTAAAAAAAAGCTTAAGGATAAATCTAGACTTAAATCCCTGAACCTGTAAAGCTAAACCCTAAATCAGTGGTAGAAACCTGAAAGACCAAGCCAGGCTAAACTCAATCCAAATATGGTATAAAGTTCAGGCTTGGACTTTAAGTATACTGTTAGGTTGTAAATCCTAAACCTGAATTTTAAACACTACCTACAGACAGCAAAATCCTAAACCTAAGGCACTAAACATGGTCTCTAGTTATGTATGTAACTGTGGTTCTGTGAACCCCAGATAACCAGCAGAGGTGGAGAGAATCGTCTGTCATAAGATACCTAAGGCTAATGAAAAGATGACTGTACAATGCCAACCTTGTACAATCTGGAGAAAGATCATAGTGATGCTCAGGTAGCCGTAGCACATATTTCCAAAACAATATACGAGAAGAGGGGGCATTTCTAGTAAAGTGGAGTCCAACATGTAAGCCCTGGTGATGATGTCCATGAATCTCCTTGGTGGATGGTTGACACCTGGTCTGAGGACTGATTGTCCATCTTGATCTCATGTTCTCAGGTGGACATCACAGGGACATCATCATGCTGGATAATGGTTTTGTAAGTTCCTCTCAGTTCCAATAAAGAGGAACTCTAATGTTACAAGAAAAACAAGAGACGTTCTGTTTGTAGCTGTGTGCTTTAGAGAGTGGTGTATTCTCGAAAATGTATCAAATCAGAAATATCAAAATTACAATGCGTGTTCCTGATTTTGGCGTGAACTTGTGATAAGCATGTGTTGTTCCTAACAGCAGCTAATAGTACGAGTTCCTATGTGCTTATTTAGATTTAACGAGTCTGTGGCCCACAGTAGAGGCTCTCTGTGCTCCTGCATTCTGATCATTTTCATTTATTAAACCATTCAAATGAAACGCATGCCTTGAGCTTTTCTTATCTGGGTAAAATATTGAAAAGTAAAAATCTCCAATAAACAGTCGCAGCCCTGCAGTGTGGCGTCCTCACCGAGCCGAACACCGGCTCATCATCTGACGCTGAATCGTTCCATAAAACTGTTTCCAACATCTGTTTCACTTTGTCTTTATTACAGAAACATCTCGGCTGAACATCACTGCCATGCGCCCCACACACACACACACACACAGCAAAAACATTCACACTGTACGCTAATATAGTAGAAGACTATATTATTACACTATATTCTGTCCTAAACTGAGCGCTAATCTTTTTTTTATGCTAAACATAATGATGCTAATTACATTGCAGTGCCCTAAGTTGCTCCTTTATAATCCAAAAAGGCTTCCTTGATCGCTCCACCCCTTCTACTACACACAGCTACATAATGTCTGACAGAGCAAAGCAGAAATGTTTGTCTCTGCTCTGAACACGTAAAGCAGTTTTGGACTCTAGCTCTCGGACTAAGGGTTTAATTTGCTACGTAGTTTTTTCTTCATGATACACTATTTAGCAACGAATCTGCAAAGTCATAACATAACGTAAGCTTTACTAGTCACCGACAACTGACGTGTGGTTGTGGTCACGTCCCAAACTACAACACCGTAGGACTACGTAAGATACGGCAGCTCTGTTCCCCCTGAGGCGGAGACGTTTGTACTTAGCATGCTGCTACAGAGGTGTTAGCGAAATAAGTACCTAAATAACATTGCTGGCTAAATGATTAGCTTTTAGCTAGATGATTAGCTGGCACTATTATTAAAAATGACATGCTGTTTTGACACAGTGTTGTGCCAGACGTTAATTAAAATCACAAATTAGAGTTTAGCCATGAGGGGGTCGTTCCAGACTTATGTTGTTTATAAAACTCTTCTGATCCCATGCTGTGTTTGTTAACAGTAGGCTTAGCTTTGTTGCTAAGCAACACAAGGCTAATTCACTGTACAGAACAATGGCTTTATAATTAATGATCATGATCACTATATATATACATGTGTGTGTGTGTGTGTGTGTGTGTGTGTGTGTGCATTTATATAGCACTGAAAAAACCTGTAATTAAAATAATGGTTTAAATCACAGGGTTAGATAATACTATAATATTAATAATATTTGGACTAAACAGTTACATCATTTCTGTTTTAAACAAGCTGAAGAACTTAAACTAATAATTGATAGCATCCCTTTGCATCATAACACACTCAAAAGGAAGCGCTATCTACCCTCTTCCGCATACTGAATAGTGTCGCTGTGATTGACAGGTGAGACAGTGTTAGCCCCCCCAACTGTGACATCATTGCTCTCATAACTGCCAGGCATGACAGAACACAGGATTGGAAGATTCCACAATCTAAGCTATCTGTTTTATGATTTTAAATGGCATGTGATTACATTTGATGGAGTTTGTAGAAATTGCAGTATAAATAATAGTAATGTAGCCTAAAGTGAAATGTAGCAGTACAACAGTACAACATAGCAGTGAACTGTAGGATATATTATTAATAGCTTATAAATACAAGGTTTAATAAGTATATTATGATAAAATTTAAGGAATATAGCAATATTAGTTTAATAATAATAAGCTTACTATAATAATAGACTTACTGTCGGTCACAGCATGGGTGAAAGTAGGTCTGTACGGTCTGCCTAATAGAGGAGAGAGCAGTTTCGTGACAAAACCAGTCACACAAGCACTTTCAGCAAAAAAAAAAAAAACCACATTCGATAACATTATGTCGTCTTAAACAACCCGCTGTCTTCTTAATAATTGTCATTCCAAATTACCGCTGTGTTGTTTTATTCACGTCTGTGGTGAGCTACAAAGCTAACTAGCTTCTAACACAAGTCTGAATCCCAAATACCTCTCTAACCCCTGATCAAGGGGGTCCTTATATGTGGTGTGTGAAGGGGTCGTACACCTTACACCCTTGCATTCCATTTGAAATACAATCCTGTAACCCGGAGGTTAACGGAGCTGATATTCTAAAGCGGAATAAGTAAAAATATGAGGTAAATCTGGCACGTTTCTCAGGACTGTCTGCCATCTCCATGGTTTATTCTCTCTACCTCTTGGCCACATAGTACTGGTAAGAATTTAAAACTACTTTCACCCGTTATTTACACTACCAGTGACTAACAGTCGGTTGCTAGCTCGCCAGTCGCAGTTAGGTAGCTCCATCAAGCACAGAAGGATATGTGTTGGTGGAGCAAAATAACTGTTTAAATAAAGAAACAAATCATAATCTCATGATACAAAATGGTGTTTATGGAACTGTATAAAAGCAATATCAAACTCAAGGCCATGCTGTTGTGCTGAATATCAGCATTGCTGTGATATCTTCCGGATTTGCCCTGCTTAAGTTTGAAGGGTTACTCCTTCTGTGAGTTTAACCGTGTGAAACTGTGTCTCTCCACAGAGCATGTGTATGTATCAGTACGCCCTTCTTATTCTTTTAACAGCAGCTTGCAACCTCTGCATTTAGTGTCTCTCAGTACACCACTCTGGTGCTACCGCTCCTGTACCTGTTTATTCTGTTCGCGCGGGACAGAACTGTCTGCTACTAGTTAATCGATCGCGGATGACAGATGGACAGATTTTTAGAAAGGGTCTGCAAATATACTTGGGCAGCCGTCAATATACTTGGGCCCAGGTTTACTCTATGTGTGAAAATCACTACTATTAGATGATTCCTGCGCTAATCCGCCTGCCCTCACCACACTGAAAGGATGGAGCATTGGATTTGGAACTCTGGGTATGTAACTGGACGTGCTTGGATGCACAGAAACAATATTCACAAAATGATTGGGTGCCGCAGGTCATGTTACTGGAGTAGAGAAAAACCAGAAGCTTGTGTTTGGTGGAAACTTCAGCATTTTTCTTCTCTTTTGCAGTTTTGGCAGAGGCTTTCTCCCTTTGCTGTGCTGATTATGTTACAGCGCCACCACACAAGTATCAATGCAATGTGATTACTGCAGTTACAAATTACAGCAGGTCACAGGTTCAACCCCCAGGACCACAAAGCTACCACTCTTTGACTCTTAACTCTCCACTGCTCAGATGTATAATGAGATAAACAAAAGTCGCTCTGGATAAGGGGGAAATGTAAATGAGTGCAGTGTCCATCAAGACACCCACCAGAGTTTTGTGCAAGCTGGAGGCGGCACGAAATTCGACAGAGGCGTCCTCTTCTTTAATTCTGCACGCAGGAAAAACCCCTGCACTGGGAACGGCATTTCTACAATGCCTCTATTCTATAACCTGAACAATTTGATTCATGAAATAACCCATGACTCCGGCCGTATTTTCTACAGTGTGTGTGGTGTGGTGTATGTGTGTGAGACAGAGCAGAACAGTGCTCCTGTGTTGTACCTGTCTCACACAGCTCTATTTATAGTGGAAAAGAAAGCACAGCTCTGAACACTTCACTACACACTGCTGCAGGAGAACAGGAAATTAGGTCAGTTATGATGTCGCTGCTGCTTTCAAGGCCAGGAGGGGTTCAATGCGTCTGAGTTTGCGTGTGTATGTGTGTGTATGTTCCTGTGCAAATTCTGCCTCATTGAGCCATAGTGTCTGTATTTGTTGATCGCACTAAACAAGTGCTTTTATTTCATTTCAGACTCACAAATTAGTTAATTTATGAATTTTCTTTATCGCATTTATCTGTCAACTTTGCTAATGAATTAGTTGAAAGTCCCTGTTGTATCAAAAGATTAAACCAGTTGGGCCCATGCTTTTAGAGAAAAATAATTAACCGTAGCTCTGGTTCATTACACCATGCCATAGCATATTGTGAATATTGTTGTGCGAGATGAAATGTTTTCTCCTCGTGTAAGTGTAGGCAGAACAGGTTCTGGTGTAGACTCACAGGGTGGTACAGTCTCTCGGGGTCCGCATGCTCAGCACCAGACCGTGAAGTAGTTAGAGGCACACCATGGGTTTGATCTTGTGTGTGTGTGTGTGTGTGTGTGAGAGAGATGGAGTGTGAGGGGTATCAGATTTCTGGATGGAGGCCTGTAATTATGGCGGCTAAGAACACGACCGGCGCTGTCACGTTTCATCTACAAAGTCTCCAGGACTCACATACACACACTCTTTCTCTCTGTCTCTTATTCTCACACACTCACACTTCCTTCGGGTGAAGTCTACCCCTCGTCTGTCATAGCTGTGGTCACCCAAATAAACAACCGGACTCGTTTTTTTCCTTTGTACAGACTCAAATGTTTATATTGTGCTCCAACAATTTATAATGACTCCCATTCTTAGGATTTCAGCGCTGTTTTTACTGCACACCATTTCTTAAATTTGCCCTTGCACATTAACAATCATTATTTTTTTAAATGCACAGCATAACTATGTGTTCAATACAGAATGTGTACCATATATGTATAGCCAAGTATGATGTGCAATAGCTTCCAGGAAGAAAAAAAACACCTTACAGCCACTAAAAATCATTTTATCTGGGGGGTCGTCTTGGGTCGGGGTTGATATTAGAAGGAGTAGCTTGATGGACAGCTCTCTGTCCGAGACGTCAGTGGTAACAGCGGTAAGAATCATCTAGGCACTTTCTAAAGCCTCAGGTAAAGGGGCAGAGGTCTTAGAAACTAGAACTCTGAGCTTTTTAGGACCTACTCATGGCGGACAGAGACTTCAGAGACAGCTAAAAATGATGTTCATGATACAGAAATTACATCAGACCAGTGGATCCGAGACGCTGGTCTCTTTCTGGACAGAGGCTGAATCTAAAGAATTTATCCTGTGGCGCAGGACAAGGTGTTCTACTTAGCTTACATCACAGTTTTGTTCCCTTTAGGCGGGACTAAGGCAGTCTACCTAGTCCTCGAATTGTTCTTACTGCATCTGAGACACGTTCTGATCTATTTGGACCGTGTTGTGTCAGTTAGGGTGCTTTTTAGAGTAGATCATGATGATGTCACTTCCTAAACACCGGTCAACTTCCATGCTCACGTATGACTGGCTTTCATGTCTGATTTGATCTGCTTCCAAGTATGCCATAACACCACATTTTCCAGGGGACTGGTTCCCGAGCCTGAAAAGCTTGTGTTCTCACTGTCCAAAATGAAACAGTCTTTGGGGGCATGTCCTCTCAGAAACTATCCTGGGTCCTTAATGTGAAAACGCCCTTAGATACACTATGCACCTGGATGGTACAAGGATGGGTGGTGCGCTCTGCCTTGCACCAAAGTCCTTTAGCTCAGCAATTAGCTCCCCTTACTGTACTTGCTGGGATGGCATAGTGATGCAGTGGACTTACTTTTAAATAGTATTTATTTCTATCTCTAAACCCTCTTACAAAACTCAAAAAGGTTGGGACGGCACAGACATTTCATTGCCAGTTGTGGCCAAGGTTGTCCTTGTGATGTTTGATAGTCTGCTAGTCCAGGACACAGTTGCCTAATCCCAGTCTCACTCTTTTCCATATGTGTTTTTGATTCTGCCCAAATTGCACCAAATACAGAAATCAACCTGCGGAATCCTGCATGTTGTTTCAAAGTGGTTTAAGAAGCCATGAATTTTCAAACTGCTCTCACTATTGAACACAATTCCTTGGCACTAAATAGATCACGGTCAAAAATGTGGTTTACGATTTGGCAATCTTATTCAAGTTACCAGTGGTTGAGTATTTTGTCTTTTGAGGAGCAGGTACATGGTACTCGTATCTTCTTGGGTGAGGACTCTTTTACAACTGGTATGACTAACTTGCACTGCTCTGAAGTATACAGTACCTTGGAGTTGGTCTTTCAGCTTGTCAACGCACCATAGTGGAGCTCATGCAAGTTTTACCCAAGATTAGCTCCTTCCACTTTGACAAAAAAATCACCGGGCTTCTAGGCTTTACTGTAGATATTGAAACCTGATGTACCTGAAGTGGATAGAAAAATTCTAGCCTTTGAGGCTTTGAACTATTTCCGCCAGATACTGATGTTTCTCATTTCTCTTTCTATTTTTCAGCCAACTGTCTTCCAAAATGTCAAAATGGCGGCATGTGCCTAAGGCCGCAGATGTGTGTGTGTAAACCTGGATCGAAAGGGAAATTATGTGAGCAAACCTCACTACCCACGTCCTCTCAGCCATCTGGTCGGCCAGTGAACAGACACACAAATGGACACGATAACGGACACAGTAATGGACACACCCTCATACTGCAGCGTCCGATTCCTCAGCAGGTTTTCCCACAAGGCCCTGCTTCATATCCTCTACCCAGCACTAACATGGCGCACATGACCCTGAACATGAAGGCAGGGCCCAACAGCCAACAGCCAATCCCCTTTCAGCAACAGTAAGTACTGTATGGCGTTAAATGGATGTTAAAAAGAAAATGGAAATAATGGTTTTAGGGAAAACATTACTATTAGTATATAATTACAAATAAGGTTTTAGTAAAGTTTAATTATTTTGAATAGAGAATAAAGATACTCAGAACCAGATCCACACCCTATTTTTATTTATCTTGGGTTATTGTTTTTTACGTGTGTTCAGTGCTATGTTAGCTTTTACTAGCTGGGTTAGCTTTTACCTGCTGTGTTAGCTTTGACTAGCTGGGTTAGCTTTTACCTGCTATGTTAGCTATCACTAGCTGGGTTAGCTTTTACCTGCTGTGTTAGCTTTGACTAGCTGGGTTAGCTTTTACCTGCTATGTTAGCTATCACTAGCTGGTTTAGCTTTTACCTGCTATGTTAGCTTTCACTAGCTTGGTTAGCGTTTACCTGCTGTGTTAGCTTTGACTAGCTGGGTTAGCTTTTACCTGCTATGTTAGCTATCACTAGCTGGGTTAGCTTTTACCTGCTGTGTTAGCTTTGACTAGCTGGGTTAGCTTTTACCTGCTATGTTAGCTATCACTAGCTGGTTTAGCTTTTACCTGCTATGTTAGCTTTCACTAGCTGGTTTAGCTTTTATCTGCTATGTTAGCTTTCACTAGCTGGGTTAGCTTTTACCTGCTGTGTTAGCTTTGACTAGCTGGGTTAGCTTTTACCTGCTATGTTAGCTATCACTAGCTGGTTTAGCTTTTACCTGCTATGTTAGCTTTCACTAGCTTGGTTAGCGTTTACCTGCTGTGTTAGCTTTGACTAGCTGGGTTAGCTTTCACCTATGTTAGCTATCACTAGCTGGGTTA
Organism: Clarias gariepinus; assembly: GCF_024256425.1. NCBI lineage: Eukaryota > Metazoa > Chordata > Actinopteri > Siluriformes > Clariidae > Clarias > Clarias gariepinus. The sequence goes on along the minus strand of NC_071112.1, from coordinate 10,198,764 downwards.
GCTTTTACCTCCTATGTTAGTTTTCACTAGCGGGGTAACTTTTACCTGCTAGGTTGGCTTTCACTATGTTTACTTTAGCTTTCTAATTTTCCACTTGCTAGATTAGTGTAATTAAATTAGGTCATAAATATTATTATATTGGTTATTGGGTTGTTAATGTTATTATACAGTTTGTCTGCTTAAAGTTTGAACAAACATTTTAAAAATTCAACACTAAAGAAATTTCTGGAATAAAACCCTGAGGGAATCAGTTCAGTCCTGAAAGAAAGAAATGTAAGAAGAGTGAAAGAAAGATGGAAATAAACTTGGAGGAAGGAGTAAAGAAGTAAGAGATTTTAAGTAGAAAAAGAAGAGAGAAAGAAGGGAAGAAGAGTTAGTGCAAGGAAGAGAACAAGCAGGGAAGAAAAATAGAAATGAAAGAAGGGGAGAAGAGTTTTTGCAAACTGAAGAAGGAAAATGGAAAGAAACCAATTTGCAAAAGAGCCAAAGAAGAAAAGAAAATAGGCGTGTGTGTGTGTGTGTGTGTGTGTTTAGTATCACAGACACTTTTAATAAAAATTTTTTGGTTAATTTCTCTTTTTAAATCTTATATTAAATCAGACAGGAAGATTATACCACGTTACAGTCCACCCTAAAAATCTGATTCCAGCCCCAGAGGCTGACTTTCTTTCACTGCTTTTACTTGCTATGTTAGCTTTCACTTGTTAGCTGTTAATTGCTACATTAGCCTTCACTTGTAAGCTTTCACACGCTATGTTATCTTTCACTACTGTCTAGCCCTACTCCTTAAATCAGCATTGAATCCCTTTAGGTTAATCTTGGCTCTCTTTACTTTTTTGTTTTTTATTTATTAACCTATTTGTCCAAAAGAAAAGGATGAAAATTCCAGAACAAACGCTCAGTAGCTCTCCAGCATGAGGAACTCCCCTCTCTCAGTGGGTATCACTCTTTTCTCTGTGATGAAAGTAATCCACTTTTTGGACGGTGAGGCCTTCAGTCATAAATGCTGGCAGCTGAGTGCATGACATTAGATATTTTTTATTTGTTTATCTTAAGGGACCCGCAGTTTCAGGGCAGCCATTTGTCTCAAGTGTCCCTACGTAGTGCACCAGTGTGATGAGTGTACTCCCTGCCTCAGCCCGTGTGGTGTTTTTATTAGGAATGGAGTTTTAGATCTCCATTACGTGGTGATGACTCACTGGGGTGAAGTGAGTGCATCCAGATCTCACTTTTCACCTGAATGTAATCCTGAAGGCCTCGCCATGACGGAGTGCCTCAGACTTTCCAGGGATGTTTCTTAGCCCGGTGATTATTGATGAGCAATTTTTTAAATAGATGTTAATGACGTGCATGCTCTCAGAGGACCGGGCGGTTTTCTAAAAGCTAATTGTTCCCAGACCTGCGTCCTCGAAAGCTGATTTCACTTTTCTTTACTTTTGCAGTCTTACAGCAGCCCTGAATCACTCTCAGATGCTGAAAAAGAAAAAAAAAAGGAATTTGTAGTGTTAAAGAGGCAGTAAATAACTTTTGGGGCTTTTTACGACCTGTAGAAACGTGTTATTGGAACTTGTGTAATGTTCAATGTTCAATAATTTTACTAATTTACGCTTAACTAATTGCTGTTGTTAGTCGTTCGGCTGCTCCCGTTGAGGAGTCGCCATGGCGGTGCAACTGATTCGCACAACAACTTAGCGAAGGTTTTACACCGAATGCTATTCCTGATGCAACCCTCCCAGTTTATCTGGGCATGGGACCGGCACTGCCAGTCAACAATTAGTTAACTACCTAATTATTTTGATTAATAACAATAATAATTATAATAATAATTATAATAATAATTATAATTATAATAATTATAATTATTATTATTATTATTATATAATAATTAATGTTTGTGTTGTGTATTTATAATTCTGTTGATTTACTATGATGTATGAGTCTGTCATGTAACCTTTGATAGATAGATAGATAGATAGATAGATAGATAGATAGATAGATAGATAGAAAATGATTTTATTTGATTTAGAGCATACTGTTTGATGCTGGTGCAAAAAGTGTGCAAATCAAACATGATTCCAAAATAAACAAGGTTATAGAGCAGAGTATGATTGAGGAAGAAGATATAAATTTTATTCTAACCCTTTGTAATAAATCAAATTGTAATGCATTAATAAACCCAAAACGTAACTATGATGTCATTAAACCTGATTAAAGCAAATTGAAACAGTCAGGGCAAGCGATTTTCCACCATCGCTACTGACAGATACATGCCCTAAGATTCGCAGGGCATGTACCCTGTTGACCTTTGACTTCAGCACAGGGAAAGTGGACCTGTGGGAAAGCAGAAGGTGAACGTTAATCTTCTATCTGTGAGTGGTGTAGGTAACCTTTAACCCCATGACCTTCGAAGCTGAGAATATGGAAATTGCGGTGTTTGGCCTGGAGCTCACAGCAGACTGGTGATCTGGTTTACACGTAGAGATTTGAAAATGTTTATACAGTATAACAGGTCCTCAACAGGAAAAATATATTCATTAATAGACTAAAGTGTTCTCCAGTATGAGGAGACGTTTCTTTAACATTATAGGAGTGTGAGTGCCATGCAACAGTCAGAGGTACAGCTATAGCTGTAAGTTTTCCCACATCGTCAGGACAGAGGATTTTACGCTGCTTTGTGGTTTTTCAGTTACAAGACAAGCTGCCATTTTTCTCTTATTAACTTGCAGAGAGTGAATAAAGACTGGTGATGCAGTGAGTGTTTATAACTGCTATAATGTCAATGACAACAGGAACACACTCAGATAAAAGGTAATAAATAAAATGTTATAAGTGGAATTACATCCTTCTAAAAGGAAAAGAATCCTGCTGGATCACATGAAAGCACATCGTCGCTGATTAATTTCCTGTAACTGCACGTCCTGGAGTGATTTATTCTCTCAGTTACATGCTTTCAAAGATCATGTGCTCCGTGTTATCCTCTTGATCTTGGTTTAAGATTGGCACGAGTGACAGTCTCATTTTGCGTGCGTGTGAGTGTGTGTCTCATGTTCTCATGTCTCACACACCTGCATTCTTCATCCATCTAAACTGGAGTTCACGTCCTCACTGTACTTTGTTTTCACTTTGAAGTGTCACTTAGATCCTCGCCTCGCCCCTATAATTACTCATCCTCTTTATCCAGCCGCTCGCTTATCTCGTTTATCCCAGCTCAAGATAAAACCCCCTGTGGGACCGAGGACGGTGGGGTTATTATACACTTCTTTAGACATGTGCATATAGAAGGATTTGCAGCATGTCTATATATTAAACTTCTTTTTATTTCACTTTTGTTGATGTGAATAAATGAAAGAGTGTGGATACTGTAAATACAGTAAGCAATTTAAGGTCCTCTTCTTACACATTCTTTTGTCAAACATCTTACTGTTTAACGACATCCATTATGTTAAGTAGTTATCAGGTGCTAATAAACAGAAACGCCTAGGAGACATTACAAGTCTGAGGAGGTTAGAAAGCTGCACGGCATACTTTATATCCATATATACTGTAGGTCGATTTATTGTTTACTAAACAAGTGTATTTCTGTTGTCACTGATGTTATAGCCGACTATATACACACATTCTTGTACAGTATTTGTATGGAATGCAGACAACAATTTTGATTCAATCATTAGTGAATCTTCCTTCGCATGGTGCTGGGCTGTAAATGAATGTAGAAGAACTCTGGAGCTTTCAATCCGGGTGTTTTACACGCCCTCACCTCAGATCGCTGCGGATATGTTTGCTCTAAAGACCCGTCTCATAGTGGTGATTCGCATCACTGCTTTTAATTATCGCCACGGTTCCGGAATGTATGAGACAAACTAGATTTAAGCTTTCTGCAGGAAGAATAATCATATATTCATCTGTTCCTTTGTCTGTAGAGGCTCAGATTTCATAGTCTACTTTCCATTTTTTGGAGTATGCCTTGCTCTGTCGCGCTTTTTGTTTCCGTTTCTAACTAATTAGCTGTGGGAATTGGTGACTGTGGGAGGAAACCGGAGTACCCGGAGGAAACTCACTAAGCACGGGGAGAACATGCAACTCCATTCCGCAGACCCAGAGGCCACAATGCAAACCACTACGCCACGGAGCTGAATACTGGGGTCTCGTTTATTTGTTGACCATCTAGCACTACAACTGACGTGGGACTAGAATGACAATCCGCATAGTTTCACTGTTCTTAGATTTTTTAATTTTTTTTATTTTATTGTTCTATCCTGATAACACCCAGAGCGCTAGCTGTGTGCGATGTCTGTTTTGTTCCCCTTTGCATCTATAAAAAAAAAACTTTATTCAAAAAGTCTCCCATGTCCATCTCACTTCCACAAAAAGTAAAATAAAACCACACACACGCACACACACACACAAAATCTACTAAAAACATTTCCCACCGAAACAGGTTGTTTTCACAGACGTTCTCCCGCCGGGTGCGTTTTTTAAGAGCTCTGTCTTTTTTCTTTGTGTCCTTGGTTCAATGTCTGTTCTGCCCTCAGCCAATCAAAACACACCGTTTCTGGAGCGATGTTCGTGAACAGTAACTGAGTCTGGAGGCTGGAGAAATGCAGTTTAATGAAATAAGTGGAGTAATGAAATAAAAGCAGTTGTGCTGGAACAGGGTTGAGGAAACTCATTACACTGTCCACTGACACACTGATTTCCATGTACCACACACACACACGCACACACGCACGCACCCACTCACAGATGTAAATAGACTCCAGAGTGTTATCTTTAATAGACCGTCCTGTTTTTGTGTCTGGGAGAGACAGGATCATGTTCATGGTATATCTCTTTAGGTCAAAGGTAAGGCCTAGACTCCACACTATACACACTGTTTATGATACACACGTCTTTATACCTCTACGCCATGTCCATGGTACACACGTCCTTTTATATCTGTCATGTTTGTACTGTACGTGAAACATGTACTTACACTTCTATGTTACTCGTCTACATTATACCTCTGTATAATACTATTGGGTCTACGTTACACACATACTTTCTTTAAATATACATGAGAGCTACACTATAACCACAAAAGTATGTCCATAACACCCATATGTGGCTCTCAGGGTTGTCATTAAAATTTCTGGACCCTCAGACAAAACGTTACCATGTGCCCCCTGACAGAATCCTTTCACAACCCAATACCTCCAAGTCACATTACAAATAGTCCATGCTACAATTTTGCAACACATTAAAGGTCCCATAGTTTACTATATATGGTACAAATGAACCATTAGGTCTCAGAGCTCCCCCGGAGTGTGTGTGTGTGTATGTGTGTTAACGCTCCAGCTAAAATTCCCCTCAGATAATGCTTTTTTGACTCCCTCAAACTCCCTCTGTTTCACTTCTTCTCCAAACGCGCCAGTGACCAAAATTGGCTGGTTTCAGTTTGATTGGCTGTTACTGGTGATCATCCGATCAGCCTTAGATATAAATGAATCTGTCCCGGGTGCAGAAGCTTCTGTGTGGCGCAACAGAAACCAATTTTTATGGTATTACTTTTTTTTTTTTAGGGGGCGGGTTGTTTCCCAGATTTTCTCCCTAATTTAGTCGTATCCAATTTCTCCTCATCACTAGGGGGCTCCCACATAAAGCTACTACTACCAATGAGTCGAGAGGGCCGTGGACTATCACGTGTTTCCTTTAAACCATGTGCCGCCAGCCGACCACATCTTGTCGAACTGCTCGCTCACGCACTCGGCGAGCTCACAGACGCCCCTGATTGGCTGTAGAGCCGTGATTTATGTGGGCGCACTAAGTAACTCTCATCCCTTCCCTCTAAAAGAGCTCGGCCAATCAGCTCTCTCTAGGCCTCCAGCTGCGAAAGGTTACAGCATCACCCAGGAATCGAACTCGCGATCCCCGGATGATAGGGCGAGCACTTTATCACTGCGCCACTAGGGGACATTTTATGGTGTTACTTTATCAAAATCGTGCGCTTGGTCTTAGTCCTAAAATGAATTTACGAATAAATTTTATGCTTTAAAAGTTTATTACTCAACCCTAGATTAATTAGATGACTGAAATCCAATCCTCTAGCCCAGTGGTTACCAGTCCCGGTTCTGGAGGACCCCCTGCCTTGCAGATTTTAGTGTTTTCCCTGCTTCATCTCACTCACTTCAATTAAGAAAATGCTGCTCATTAGCAGATCAACATAAACACATTTTATGGAGTTATCATCAATTGCGCGCCTAAAATGCCTCCGTTCTGCCTTTCTGTCTAAACTTTGTAATCTAATTAGTCTTAAACCCACTCATTACACACGTAAATTGCAAATTCAAATTTTATTTGTCATATACACAGTCATACAGAGTACAATATGCAGTAAAATGCTTACACGACAACTCGTGACCTTAAAATTTAAATGATCAATAAGAAATAAATTAGGGAATGGAATAAGAATAAGAATAAAATATAGCTGCAGAGAAAAATAGTACAAAATATAAAATATAGGAATAAACTTAGCAGTACAAAATATAGACAATAATGGCTGTACAAATATGAAAAATATGGAAAAAATGTGCAAAATGAAATGAATAGAAAGTGTGCAAAATGAAATGAAATAGAAATGTCCAGGGTGAGTGCAAATATGCATGAATGTTCAAATGTATAATGGCCATAAATAGACAGACTTAAACCAATTTCAAAACACCGCTAGCGGTAATTAATGAGTGCGTATGGCTGTGATGGTTGGAGTGCACATACTTTTGAACATGTAGTTTATGTTACACATGGCCTTTTACATTTGTATTATGGTCATCAGCCAGTGATTTAAATATTTATTAACCAAAGCTACTACAGTATATCGCTCAGTCTGCATGTCCATGTAGCTACTACATTTCCTATTGATTAAGTATTAGAATTTTTTTTGTAGTAAAATTAATAAATTAATATAAATAAATAAATACATAAATAGCGTGTCTGCGACTAGTGCAGTTCACTATGTTATTGTTTCTGTTCTCGAGTTTCAAGTAGCTATTAAACTCATTCTGAAAGATTCCTTCTCCAAATGCCGATCTCTGTTATGATTTCAGCTTCCTGAGGCAATGGTAAAAACGCTAACACTCGCCAGAACACTTGACCTTTAAATACACACACACACACATTTTCTATGTCCTCCATTCCTACAGGGTGCTTTCATTCCTGAGCCAAGCCATGCAGCATTATACACACAGTTGAAAAGACAGACATACACACACGCACCAGCTGAGGGGTGTTTACATACCCGGACTCAGCTTAATATCAGGTTCCAATGGCCATGTTCTCTGACTGTCAGACTTTAAAGTGCTGCTGAAATTAAAGGCACCGTTTTAGAGCATTATGACCATGTTTATTAAGGCTGCTTTCGTACTGATCGCTCCCCCTTTACCCCTCCCTCATACCGCTTTATCCTGCATTCAGGGTCGCGGGGTACCTGCAGCCTATCCCAGGAGACTTAAGGCAGGGTACACTCTGGACAGGGTGCCAATCCAGGTCTTTGGATTGTGGGAGGAAACTGGAGTACCTGGAGGAAAGCCACCAAGCACGGGGAGAACATGCAAACTCCATGCACACAGAGACGGAAATCGAGCCTGGCTGGGAAATCGAACCCGGACCCTGGAGGTGCAAAGCGACTACACCAGCGTGCCGCCTGCTAATGTTTGCATTATTATTATTGTTCTGTACCCGAGTACACTTGTGTTTTTAAACACCCCGATATGGCAAATGGCAGTATGCTTCTGCTTCGTTTTCTGGGAAAAAGTCAACACTCAACAGTCAGCCTTCCTTCTGTAGGAGCTCTGGCCGTGGAGCTCTGAGGAGTCTTTTCCACGCACTGTCTGTGAGTGTTCTGCGCTCAGGAGGAGCTAATGCTGATGACCTAACGCTCTAAACAGTGCAACACTTCCATGATTGGCTTTTTTCCCCCTGATTATCTCCCTAATTTAGCCGTGTCCAATTCCTCCCCGTCACTAGGGGGCTTCCACATTAAGGCTACTACTACCACTCAGTCGGGAGGGCCGAAGACTATCACGTGCTTCCTCAAATCCACGTGACGCCAGCCGACCGCATCTTTTCGAACTACTTGCTCCGTTGGGGAGGCGTAACACAATCGGAGGACAGCGCTATCCGCTCCTTCCTTGCAAGATCACCTTTTTAAATGGACTTGAACATGAAACTTGTTCGGGATGAAACGTGTTTACACTACTGCTGAAAAAAGGTGGGGATCACTTGCAAATTTCTTTGTTTTTGTTAAGTGGATTTTTTTTTCTGCATTCTACAACAATACTGGTGATTTCAAAACTATGAAATAACACATATGGAATTAGGTAATTATGCAACAACAAAAACAGTTAGTTGTTATTTTAAGACACGGTGGTCAGGCTTTCTGGAATAGTTCTTGCAAGAACAGTATTGTCAAGTGCATTTGCAAAACCCATCAAGCACCATGATGAAACTGGCCGTCATGAAGACTCTCTCAGGAAAGGAAGACCAAAACTTACCTCTGCTGCAGAAGTTACCAGGTTCAAAAATCATCATTTACAGCTCCTTGGATTAGAGGCGTTATGAAGGCTTTGCAGATCATTAGGAGCAGATACGTTTCAGCATTAACTGTTCAAAGGAGATTATGGCATATTTTGGCGCCTTTAGCATTGCTTTACAATGTAGAAATAAATTAAAATCAGGAACAACCATGGAGTTAGAAAGTGACCCCAAACTTTTAAGCAGTAGTGTACATCACAAGAACATACTGAACGCTGGGGTCAAGGGTACCGGGATGTGAAAGCACCCTAAAAAGTTTTCACTTCATGGAAATCGTTTTTTAAATGTTTTATTTTGTACTTAGTACATGTTTGTCCAATGAAATCGGTCAGTACTCCTAATCCACCTTCATGACACCTTTACATTACCTTTACTGCGTCTCTTACATCCCTTGTTTATTATCTGAGAGTCACATTATTTATTAGAGTCCCGTACTGAAAACTGAATTCAGAATAGTGTGTGAGAATTTGGTTTGCGAATGCATTCCGTGTATAATAAGTTTCTATTTTCTTTTTTCTTTCTTTCTTTCGTTTGTTTGTTCGTTCGTTTTGTCTGTATATCTGTCTTTCTTTCTCTACCTATCTGTGTTTGTGTCTATTCCCCAGCTGTTTTAGATTGCAGTGTGTGATAATTACTCTTCATCACAAATGAAGATAGAACTCGGAACATTAGTGCATGCTAAAAACACTGTGCGTGTGTGTATATATATATGGGTGTGTCCGGATTCATTTCCTCTACCAAGCACTGAAATGTGTTCTCACCTGTGAGTTTCCGATAAAGCTCCAGGCTAGGAAGTGACAGTGAAAACAGATGCACAAATCTAAATGATTAACATTTGTGTGTGTGTGTGTGTGTGTGTGTGTGTTTCTCCCCCACAGTATACAGCGTCCTGTCTCCATAAACATGCAACAGGCAAAAAATCAGAAGTTTGTGATCAAGCCGAATTTTTATCCCTCACACAACACACACACGCAGCTACACGGAGCAGGATACCCACCTGAACGCAGCATCCCTCTGAGCGCCGGACACCACCCGCTACACGGTCAGTACTTCACCTTAATCCCGCCGTAATCCACTACACAGTCAGTGCACCACCCTCTCTCCACTTTCACTCCTCCTACTACACTGTCAGTGCTCCATCTTTAATTCAATTCAATTTTATTTGTATAGCGCTTTTAAAAATTGTCATTGTCGCAAAGCAGCTTTTCACACTCAAAAGAATTATGGAAGTCTATAATTTACTCTTTTACTCCACTCATTACATAGTCAGAGCTCCACTATAACACAATACAAGGGTAGTACTCCACCTTCACTCCATTTAAATGACCACTTAAATGAGGTCACCGGGTTTGCCTTTGGAGGCGCCGTCTCGCAAAGGTATAATTCGGAACCAAAACACCAAACCCATGTGTTTGGTTGTTTTTATGCTTCACCTTGTATATTTGTGTCAAAGGTGAGACTTACTTTGTCAGACTTACGAAGGAATCCGACTTATGAACGTGCTCCCGGAGCAGACTGTGTTCATAAGTTGGGGACTTACTGTATATAAGATCAGTGGTCTGAGCTACTATGTAAGATATATCTGCAGTCTAATCTACGCTATATATTATATCTGTAGTCTGATCTACTGTGCCATATCAGTGGTCTCAAGTCAAGTAGGTTTTTGTCACTTTAACCATATACAGTTCAGTACAATATAAATTAACAGAACTAACTAGCTAACTAAGAAACCTAATAAGCGGGCTAGCTGAGACAAGACAGATTGACATTTTAGGTTAACAGAGAACTAGCCATGTTTTTATACAACAAGAGACAACATAAAGTGCACGTGCAAATGTGCAAACAAGAGCGAGAAAGTGACAATGCGACAACATGACAACACAATACTTGGTAATGGGAATAGTGGTAATGAGGTGATGAGTTGAGGTAGTGATCTACTCTATATACTGTGAGGTGTTACTGCGTAAGCTGCTAACTGTTTACTGTTGTTTAAGAGAAGTAAAATGTCAGCCGTCCCATGGGGTCACCCTCTCACACAGATCTCTTCTCAGCAGTCTCTACCTCCTCTCCTGTTGTGTGACAAAACGCTCGCCGTTTCCTCTCCAGTTCTTTTCATACAGGATGCCGAGACGCAACAACAACACCGTATTCCCCTGCAGAACCGGCTGTGTGAGGGAGCTAAATAAAGATAACTAAAGGAAAAGAAAACAAAATAGGCTCTGTGTGTGTGCGCGCGCGTGTGTGTGTGTATGAGGGGGGCGTCTGAGTGAAAATGTGTACTGAGTGAAAGCTGCAGCTTCCAGTCTGCATGAAGAAATGACAGACAAATGGCTTAACCAGACACACACACATACTGTAGACACACACAAACCGTACTGTCTCACTATTTTACAGCATCTGCACCTGTGTGTGTGTGTATATATATGTGTGTGTGTGTGTGTATGTAAAAGCTGATTGATGTCTGTGTTTTGTCTGCCGTGGTCTCTACTGTTCCCTCTCCATATGGACAGAATTATGACCACAGAAAAGAGAGAGAGAGAGAATGTGATGTAATGGGAGTAAGAGAAAAGATATGTTGCAGAGAAAAAAAAAACACTAATCCCTTTGATAAATGAGACTACTTGTGTGTGTGTGTGTGTGTGTTTAGAGGTAGTGGGTGTTTTTTTCTGTTGTAAAAGGAACCAGGCTATAAGATGGACCCCCGGAGCTGCAGCTGGTTAAAAGACATGGCAGAAAGAGAAAGAGAGAGACTAAAAGTAGAAATAAAAGAAGAGAGACTGGTGAAGACTGCGAGATTAATAGGTGGACAGAGGCTGAGCAAACAACAGAAAAAGAGAGAGATAGACTTAGAGTTTGAAAGTTTGAGGAAAGAGACAGGAAAAGAGAACAAAAACAGAGAGACAGATGCAAAAAAAGATAATGATAGTAAGAGATAGACAGATATACAAAATAGAGATGATAGTGAGAGACGCGGATGGAGAAAAATGGAGAAATAGATAGGGAGAGGGAAAAATACTGAGAGGGAGCAAGAAAGGAAAAGTCAGAAACAGAGTGAAAGAGAGAGAAAGAGAGAGAGAGAGGGGAGAACTGGGTCGATTTTTCCTGTAACTTAGTTGTGTATGGCAGTAGTGACATCATCAGACACACAGACACACACACCTTTATTTTCAGACCTAGGTGTGAAAATATGTGTGTGTGTGTATATATGTGTGTGTGTGTGTGTGTGTGAAAAAGAGAGAGAAAGAGAGAGAGCAACGGGCATGTCCTGCCTTTGCCTGTGTGGGCAGAAAGTGGAAAGCATGGCATTCCCCACCTCTCTCTCTGCTTCTCTCCCTCTCTCTCTCTCTCTCTCTCTCTTTCACACACACACACCAATTTCTGCATGAAAAAATTTAATAGACACCGGAAGACAGACAGAAGGGGGAGAAGGAGAAGCGAAAGAGAGAAAGAACAAGAAACGATCAGACGACAAACTATTTCTCCTCCTCCCTCTCGGTCTCCGTCTCGTTCTCGGCACTGTTGCGTCACACACTCGCCGTGTGTCTGCTCTCCGTGTAAACTCAGAGACGCCGTTATTAAAAAGTCATGCGGTCCAGATGTTTGACCCGTTCTCTCCTCTGCCTGTCTCTCTCCCTCCGTCTGTCTCTCCTCTTTTCCCTGCTCTGCCGCTCCACAGTGGCCAACCACACAGGTCGGATCAAACTGGTCTTCACGCCGACCATCTGCAAGCTGACGTGTAGTGGGGGTCGCTGCCACAACACCTGCGAGAAGGGAAACACCACCACCATCATCAGCGAGAACGGACGTGCCACTGACACGCTCACCGCCCCTAACTTCAGAGTCGGTGAGTCTCCTGGTGCATTGTGGGATACTGCGAGGAGTTAGCTTTCATGCAAAAGAAGGTCTTAGTAACTTGAATTATTTCAAAATAATAGTTGCTTTGTCTATCAGTGGCTAGCTAACTGGCAGTCAATTGGCAGATTGATCTCTACCTAGCTATTGAGAGTTACGTTACAGTAACTAGCCAGCTTAGGTGTGTAAGTGACGTAGCTAAGATTGACTTACAGTAAATATACAGTAACATTAATAAATGAGATAACATTCTTTCTACACCCGCAGCTCTACCATTCATGATTTTTTAAAAATGATTTTATAACAATTTACTTTACATTTTGTCACCAAAATAAAGTTTTATAATAACATTTAACATTTTTCCTGGCTGGCAAATAGTCATTGCCTTGTATATGGCCGGCTAGCTAATTAACATTTATTGACACTAGATTTTTTAGCTAGATATATATATGGCTAAGTTAAACAACCGGCTTAAGTTCGTGTGGCGTAACTAAGAATAACCTCTTGTGTAATTTTGTTAGTAAAATTTCATCGCAATGTTTCATACTAAGTATTCTCTCATCAAAACTTTACAAAATTTAATTTATTAAACATTGCTTTTTTTTTTGCTAGCTGTAATTCTTTTTTAGCTAACTATTAAAGATATATATATATTACCCCTTTTAACGGTAATTTTTTATGAAAATTACAGTTAAAAAAATATTAACAACATAAATTATGCATTTTTTCGAAAACTGTGAATGTTCTCATTGGTTAAGCTAGCACTGGACAGCTAACTAATGCTAATGCTAAGGATTTTTAGTTAAGTTAACCAGCCAACTTTAATGATGTAGCTAACTTTTTGTGAAAAGTTTGTTAGAGAAGATAAGATTTGATATCTGAGAAATTATGAGAATAATTTTTGTTCCATAATCACTTTCAGGTTATGTAATGTTAGTTATGTTAACGTTCATGTTTTTGTTCAAGTTAACAAGACTGCTTACACACAACAGTAAGTGTGTTGTAACTAAGATTAACCTCATGTGAAAGTTTTAGAATTAGAATTACTTAAAAAACAAAATGTGTAGCTAGCTGTAACATTTTCTTTAGCTAGCTATAATGTCATGATAATTAATGTTGTTGCCATAAATGACACAGTCGCTTTAAAACTGTGAATGTTATGACCCATGCTAGCAAATTCTTATTGGCTAAGCTATCTTAAGCTAAATTCCTAATATCAACTGATTTTTAGCTAGCTACCGATAGATAAGCTAACGAGCCAGCTTAAGTGACAGAGCTAAGATTAAGGGAAAATAAGATTTGATGTTTTATAGTAAGAATCTTCAGTTAGTTCTAGGTTATGTAATGTTAAAGGAAAAGCTAGCTAGCTACTGGTTTGAACTGCTATGGTATAGAGAGCTGATTGTTAAGCTAGTGACTCTAAAGTTCTGTCATGACTTTATGTTTAGTTTGCTGATTCACGTCTCAGGATACTGGTGTGTGTGTGTGTGGGTGTGTGTGTGTGTAAAAGCAAAGGGAGTGTAAAGCGGTAAGGCGTCTGGACCTTCGCTGTGTGGTTATTTACCATACTCACTTGGCTTTTGGGTCAGAATTTCCTGAGGATTTGTGGTGATGAATTGTCTCTACACACACCCACACACGCACACACAAACACATACACACACATGCGCACACGTGCACACACATGCATGGACACGCACACACTGCATCAGCTTTCTCTGGTTTACGCTGTTTATATGTAATATATAGGCAATTAATCAGTGTGTGTGTGTGTGTGTGTGTGTGTGTGTGTGTGTGTTGGAATTTGGCAGACCTTCAACCAGACTCAACATTTCTAATAACTTCCTGAGAAAGTGTCTAACCACCTCTAGTGCCTGGACGAACCTTATTAGGGTCTGATTACTGCTGGATGAAATGTCTGAGTGTGTGGAAACCTCCAGACAAATGATCTAATGTTTTGTGAGATCTCTTTAGGGTTTGGTTAAGGTCTCAGATTCGGGCTTTAAGTTCTTGGAATGAAGTTTCTTCTAGACTTTGGATAAAAGATGTCTGATAACTCATGAATAAAATATCTGATCTTCCGGTTAACCTGTCTAATAACTTCTGGATAAAGAGTCTAGAATTAGGATGAGCTGTGTGATGATTTCTGTATAAAGTTTCTAATATGTTTTAAACATAGCTTCTAGACAAGGTGTCTGATGTATGTTGGTCAATGCTGAAATGAGATGACATGTCTGACGTTTCCTGGATGAAGCTCCTGCTCAGATCTGGACTAATGTTTTCCAGACAGGGTGCTATATTCTGGACGGTTGTGCTTGATAGAGTATAATTTCTGGACAGAGGTGATAGCAGCTGGATGACGTATCAGATAGTACCCAGTTGTTTCTGGGTAAAGAAAGATCTGTAGCAGCAGCTGGATGGTGTCTGATATCTAAGAGTGTCTGGGTGAAGTCTGATTAGTGCTGGATGAAAAGTCTGATGCAGTTCTACAAAAAAATCTTTCTGAATGCAGTAGGACAAAGTCTCATGTAGCAGATATTGTATTGTCACTTAACAAAGATATATTTTGGACAAAGTGGCTAGTATTTCCTGGACTGAGTGATTGATATATTTTGGACAAAGTATGTAATATTTCCTGGACTTAGTATCTAAACATGTCTGATATATTTTGGACTGAGTATCTGAAATCTTTAACAACATGTCTGATATCTTTTGGACAAAGTGTCTTATATTTCCTGGAATGAGTGTCTCATATATTTTGAACAAAGTATCCAATATTTCCTGGACTGAGTGTCTAATATCTTTTGGACAATGTGTTTAATATTTCCTGGACTGAGTGTCTGATATCTTTTTGACAATGTGTCTGATATCTTTTGGGCAAATCATCTCATATTTCCTGGACAAAGTATCACATATCTTTTGGACAATGTGTCATATTTTTTTTGGCTGAGTGTCTGACATTTTTTGGGTGGAGTGTCTAATAGCCTTTGAAGTATGTGTCTGATCTCCTGGGGAAATGTCTGTTAGATGAGCGCAGTAGCGTGTGTAGTGGAGCGTCCAGATGATCAGAGAGTAACGCTTTAAGGACGGGTTCTCCTGAGCAAGAGCCTGCTGAGAGGTTCAGAGCCATGACTCAGCAGTGTGTCTTTGATGAGGAACACGAGGAGTGAGTACACTACCGAGAACCGTCTTTATTTCATTAGTCAGGTTTTCCAAACGAGATGCTGATGTTCTTTACTACAAGTCCCCATCAGTTCCTGGAAGACTTCCCGAAGATCACGCAAACAGAGTTAGGTCAGGTGGTAGTCGTTAGGGGAGCGGGATAATTGGAATGTGGAAGCAGGCAGGGTCCCTGCTCCGTCTGACCTGTTTGTCTGAAAATTAGAAATTCTCTGTGTGCGTTTGTGTGTGTGTAATGTAGTTAATCTTGACATTGCCTTATAAGGAACATAGCGCTCTTTTGCTGGCACAGAAACTACAGTTGAGATCTGTCGACTCGCACTACATCGACTTTCAGCTCTTCAGTCTGTTTGTTTCTATGTGTGTGTGTGTGTATGATAAAGAGCGAGAGACAGAAAGAGAGAGAGAAAGCGTCTTTAGTTTTGGGCTTGTTTAGTCCTCTACACTCTGTAAGTCTTAAGATTTTGTTTTTGGATCTGCATTGTATCCGATTTTAAAGATGAAATGTCTGACGTTTCCTGGATAAAGCTCCTGGTCACATCTGGACTAGTATTTTTCAGACAGGGTGCTACACTCTGGACAGATGTGCTTGATAGAGTATAATTTCTGGACAGAGGTGTCAGCAGCTGGATGAAGTATCAGGGAATACAGATACAGAGAAAGAGAAAATGAGAGAGTGAGAGAGAGAGGTCCATATGAGACGCTTACATGCATTTTTCAATAAATGAAATGGGAACGCTATGCTTGACAGCCTGTACCTGCCAGGACCCACACACACACACACACACACACACACACACACCTGGAAACCTGCAGGAAGAACATTCTTTCATCACTCTCTCTCACTCTTTTCCAGGAGTGCTGTGTAATCAGAGTGCTGCTCTGAGTCACATCAGTAATGAGCTCCGAATCTCACTTAGGACTGGAGCTGCACAGCACACGAACACTCAAACACACACTCACACACACTCGCACATGTACATACACACGCGTATACGCTACGGATGCACATATACATGCACACACACACAAGCAGACTGACACACACACACACTCGGCACACAAACACATGTACACAGTTTTTTCTTGCTAATATAAAACAACATGGACTGAGCTCAGGCTTCAGATGTCGAGAGAATACGATCTTCAGTGACAAAATGATGTCATTAGCCCCCTGAGTGGCGCAGCGGTAACGAGCTCGCCCTGTCCCCCGAAGATCGTGAGTTCCATGCTGTATGCTGTTGCCTCCCACAGCTGAGAGCCTGATGGAAACATAGATGATTGACCGAGCTTCATCAGAGGGGAGGGTAGGAGGCACTTGACGCTCTCCCATCAATCACAGCTCTAGCCAATCATGGGTGTCTGTGAACTCACGCAAGCGGAAGGAGCAGATAGCGCTTTCCGCCGAGTGTGTTACGCCGCTCCCAATGGTGCATGAGTGAGCAGTTCAAAAAGTGAAAAATGTGACAGTCTTCATCCTCCCTGGTTGGTAGTTGTAGCCTTGATGGATGAGTGCTCTGATAATGGGTGAGAATTTGCTAATTTAGTCGTAGGCAATTCCCACCCGTCATTAAGGCACTCACCCATCAAGGCTACATTAGTTCCTAAGAAAAATAATGCGAAAAATAAAATAAACAAATGATGTAATTAAACTTACAGTAACGGGGCAGAAGTTTCGATCTGATGTTGCGCTCACGAATGAAAAACAGGACTGAAATGAACACTTCAATATCTGTCAGAAATAAATAATGTGCTTAAAATATCGTATGCTCCTGTGAAATAATGGTCTTACTATATAAAACATGTTCTATCTGTCCTTCACACCTGTCGAATGCTATAATAAGGATTTAGTTTGAAATTAAAGCATAAATTACAGAAAATCACTGATTGTTTTTTGATCTGTGAGCAAGACGCCATATTTTTGGTGCAACAATTTGACACAAACGATAACACGCCTACGGTATCACAAAGCCACGCCTTCAAATGTCAGACCACGCCTCTTCTCTTTCCTACCCTTTAAGATCCAGAGAGAGAGAGAGAGAGAAATACAGCTGCCATCATAGTAATAACATGTTTGAAGTTAAGACATCATCCAGTGCTGTCATTACACACACACGCACACACACACACACACTAAATTGCTCCTTGTCCTTGGCTGACCCACAGCTGTCTATTGTAATTGAATAATTGCATTTAGATTTGTGTGTGTGTGTGTGTGTGAGAGTGATGATTTTTTAGATCCATTGTTATGCTATTGTGTAACAAGGACAATGGACTCACTGTTCAGATTGAGTAATGTGTGTGTGTGTGTGTGTGTGTGTGTGTGTGTGTGTGTGTGTGTTGGTAGATTCCCAGACAGAGTTGGCAAACTACGAAATAAAGAAGTCAGAGGGTTTAAAGTTGACAAAAGTCTCGAAAGAAGTTTAAGTCATTTTAATGAAATGTTAAAATGAAAACAAAAACAAACAGACAAAAAAAAAGTGAAACAGATTTTTAGAAATTGAACCAAATAATTTTAATAATGCTATTGTTGATTTCTGTGAATCAACAACAGTACAGCTGTGGCCAAAACGTTTTAAGAATGACACTAATAGCAATTTTTACAAAGTCTGCTGCGTCATTGTTTTTAGATCTTTTTGTCAGATGTTACTCTGGTACATTAAAGTATAATTTATTACGACACTTGGTTATTACACCCGAGACACTTGGTTATTACTTTTGCCTAATGACAAAGGTTCTCCTTCAAGCTGGAAAAGGCATGGTTCATCACCAAATTGCTCCTGGTTTGTTGGGAAAAGTTGCTCTTGGAGGATGTTTTTTTACAGTACCATCCTTTATACATGGCTGTGTTCTTAGGCAAAATTGTGAGTGAGCCCATTCCCTTGGATGAGGAGCAACCCCTCATGGCAGTGCTCACTTTTTTTTAATTATTTTACCCAAACGATCGAAAGAGCATTCATCAGAGAAAATTACATTACCCCTGTCCTCAGCTGTCCAATCTAGTTTTTGCAGAATACCAGTCTGTCCTTGATGTTTTTTTCTGAAGAGAAGTGGCTTCTTTGCTGCCCTTCTTGACACCAGTCCATTCTCCAAAGGTCTTATACTTACACCTGCCTGCTGCTGCCTGTTCCTGAGCAAGCTCTGCACTGGTGATACCCTGATCCCACAGCTGAATCGACTTTAGACTGGCACTTACTGGACTTTCTTGGGTGCCCTGAAGCAACAATTCGAACTCTCTCTTTGAAGTTCTTAATGGTCCAATAAATGGTTGATTTAGGTACAATCTTAGTAGCAGCAATATCCTTGCCTGTAAATCCCTTTTTGTGCAAAGCAGTGATGACTGCACATGTTTCCTTACAGCTGATCATGATTAACCAAGGAAGAACAATGATTTCAAGCACCATTCTCCTTTTAAAGCTTCCAGTCTGTTATTCTAAGTCAATTAGCCTTGTCAACACTCGTCAACACTCTCACCTGTGTTAAGAATATAATCACTGACATGATGTCAGCTGGTCCTTTTGTGGGAGGGCTAAAATGCAATGGAAATGTTTTGGTTTTGGGATTAAGTTCATTTTTATGGAGGGACAATTAATTCTAATTCAAATGAATTAAAAATCTCACTCACTCACTCACTCATTTTCTATATCGCTGTATCCTGTATTCAGGGTCGCAGGGACCTAGAGCCTATCACCGGAGACTTAGGGCACGAGACAGGGTACACTCTGGACAGGGTGCCAATCCATCGCAGGGCACACACACATACACACCCATTTACACACTACCACAATTTGGGAGCGCCAATTAGCCTAACCTGCATATCTTTGGACTGTGGGAGGAAACCGGAGTACCCAGAAGAAACCCACCAACCACGGGGAGAACATGCAAACTCCATGCACACAGAGACGGGAATCGAGTCTAGCTGGAAATCGAACCCGGACCCTGGAGGTTCAAGACGACAGTGCTAAATAAATGCTATTATAAATATAAATGAATTGTTCCTGTAGAACTTAATCTATGGAGGAACCAGTGGTGATATACTGTATCAGAATGTGTGGTGAGTTCCTTCTGCATGTGTTCATCATCACCTGCACTGCCTCTTGGACATTAGAAAGTAAAAACATTAAACAAGTAATTAAACATTAAAAAATGACATTGTAGTTAAAAACAAGACAGATATAGTAGCCATTTTGAAATGTATCTGATTTTTATCTAGTTATTAACAATATGAAGGAACTAATTAAACATTAAAAGTCAAAAAGAATTTAATTAGACATTAAAAGTGAAAAGAAATTAATTGGACAAAAATTAACAGAAGGTGATTTAACATTAAAAGTAAAAGTCTGGTTAGACATTAAATTAAAAGAAGTTGATTAGACGTTAAAAGTAAAAACAAGTTGAAAGTGAAAAGATAATTGGACATCGCAAGTAGAAACAAGTTGATTTGATGTTAAAAGTAAAAATAAGTTGATTACACATTAAAAGTTAAATAATTAAACTAGACATTAAAAGTAAAGAAATTAAAAGTAGAAAGGTGCTGATTGGACATTAAACTATTTGTGTATTTGTATTTGTATTACACTTTATGTAAATGTTAGTTTATTGATCAGACTGTTTTAATGCGGAAAAGTTCAGCAGACGTTTATTTATTCTTTATTTCACTGTGGAGTTCCCCGCCTTGTGGCCACGCACATTTCACGACGAGATGATAAATTTTAATTTTATTTTTAGATTTTCAGCGAAGTTAAAATATAATATTGTGTGTCTGTATGTTACAGTGGTGTGTCACCTGCCCTGCATGAATGGAGGAAAGTGTAACGCCAGAGATAAATGCCAGTGTCCACCGAACTTCACCGGAAAGTTCTGCCAGATGCCGACGCAGAACGGCGCAAGCACCAACGTCCACACCACACACACACTCCCACTGAGCTATGGCCACAGCCAGGGTAAAACACACACATGTTACAGTCCTGTAACATCACCATTCCGTTGTCTCACCCCTGCAGATAACCACACTGCATAACATTAGCCTAATGCAACTTTAGTATTTTTATGTGTATGTTCTGTCTGATGTTAATAAAGTTCACTGATGTGTGTTTAAACAATGAGCAAAAGAAGTGAAAAGAAGCATGATGTCACCTGATACTTTCTCTCTGCCCTTTTTTTTTGCTGTCTCTCTCTGCCTCCAATCCTTTCCTCTGTCTGTTTTCTCTCTCTCTCTCTCTCTCTCTCTCTCTCTCTATCTCTTTCTCTCTTTCTGTCTGTATCTCAGGTGTGGTAAATATTCATGTAAATCATCCCCCTGAAGCATCAGTTCAGATTCATCAGGTGTCTCAGGTGGACAGCAGCAGCACTGTACAGGTAACGTTCGGCAGGACTTATGGGGGGCAATAGATGGGTGGGGGCTGTGGGGGTTGGGGCGGGGCTTAGCCAATGTGATGACCCCACTAACGCTTTACTGATAAATAAAAGTAATTGCATGTGAGACAGGTTTAACAGGAGTTGCATATGTGCATTTATTAAATTACAAATTAAATAAATAACTCACTGACTGAAATTCCTCAGAAATTTCAGCAGCACAGCACGTATACCAACCAGCAGAGCTTCCTGCATTACCAACCCGTCACCTCAAAGAGCCAGCTCGGGCGCTGCTTCCAGGAAACCACTGGCATGCAGGTGTGTCTGTGTGTGTGTGTGTGTGTGTGTGTGTGTGTGTGTTCCTATAACATATTCCCATAACATATGCAAAGACATTGGGTGAACGTAGTAAGGACATTTACAGGACAACTTGTCAGGAACGCAGTAGAAACGCGTGAGGATGTAGCGTTGCCTCCCTTGACATGGAGCTGCTAAATAAGTAGTGACTGAATTTCCCGGTTAATGGCGCAACTAACAGCCCTTAGTGACTTCACAGACATACTACAAGCATGGTGCAGAAGGGAAAGAGTGGACAGTGTCCTGATTGGTGTTTTTTTTTTTTGTTATGTTGTGACATACTCAAGACCCATTTCGATATCTAATTTTGACATAAAAAGCATGTAATTTTTTTACTCATAAATAATTTTTACGGACTGTATATTTCAGTACACAAGGTGTTAATTTCCAGTTTGTGAGGGTAAATACTTATGCATGAAGGCACTATTATAATCACATTGTTGGGATGTTAATTATCAATCATTAATGGACTTATTGTCATTAAGATTTTAACCGATTAAGATTATTTTAAAATATAATGTTTGTTTTGCACAATATCTCTCCATAGCTCACATATCTATTCATTTATACTCCACAAGAGGGCGCAGTTTAGGTTCAGAAAATGGATAGTATTGGACGGTGTGTTTTTCACAGGCATGATGATGATTGAGGACAGAGAGACGTGAGCAGTGTTTTAGACTGTTATTATTAATTATATTTTTTTGTATCATTATTATTATTTAAATTGTTTGTTTAAACTATCTGAGGTTTATTAATATATCTCACAGAACTGATGTTTGTGCTGCTAGAGCTTAAATAAAAATAACTTAAACAGAGAAAAGATGTGCATTATAATATTATTAATGAATATAATATGAGTTATATATAATGATATTATAATAATAAATGTTGATTAACTGATTATTGGTCGTTCAGCCATAGCAATGAGTTCATAATGAAAAGTGTTTCACATATAAGGAGAAGTTTTCTTCTTCTTGCTGATAGCACGGAGCTGTCTCGTGGTGTACGATTCTGATTTCTGTCCCCTGATCAGATTTTTCTTGTTAGTGTAATCGCTACTCAGCCTCAGTGTCAGTCCCGGACAGCACATGCCTCGTCTGGTCTCTTCTGGTCTGATGGAAGTGTTGATTGAAGTCTTGTCTGAAGGCTGAATTGAATCTCGCCCACTCGACTGATTGTTTTTCTCGTCTCTTGTTGAGAAGTGCACGCTCCTGCTCTCGCCGTTAATAGCTTTTAAACTCGGCAGGATTACACGCTGTGAGAACAGAAAATGAAGATCTCTCTCTCTCTCTCTCTCTCTCTCTCTGTCTATCTGTCTCTTTCACAAACACACACCCTCTGAAAAAACTTTATGTAAAAAAAGAAACTTGAGTAAAGAGATACCAACAATTACTATATAAATGTAATAGAAGAAAAAGGCCACTCTATAATACTTAGAATACTTAAAGATCATTTAGAATCATTTGATTTATTAACAGTAACAGTGATGGAATAGTGTGTTTTACAGATTATCTGTAAAAACAGCATAAAATCTGGCAACAAACTTGAATATTGACGTGAATGAATGTGTACCAGAGTTAATGTCCTCTACAGTTTCTTTAATTTTCTCACAGAATATTTCAATCTGTTTTTGGCTAACCCAGACACATTCAGCCACATTCTCACTACATGACCAAAAAAAATGTGTGAACGCAGTAAAAACTTGTACAACCTGTCAGTAATGCAGTAGACATCGGATAAAATGGGAGGGTTGCGTCAGGAAGGGCATCCGGCGTAAAACCTGTGCCAAGTTGTAGTGAGGACTGGGTGTTCCGCTGTGGCGAGCCCTTGCCGGGAGCAGCCGAAAGACCAACAACAACTATGCAATTAACTAGTTACCAGTGTGACTAACACCTCTTAATGACTTTATCGATGTAGATGAAGAAAGATTGGCTGGTCCCTGATTTGACTGAGTTGTTATTGTGATAAATACTGAAACCAATTCCTCTTGGCATCACTCCGTGATGAAAATGATGCACATGTCCTAGAATTTATACCAACCAGCTAAAAGAGCATGTGATAAAAACCCAGTAAGAGCGTGGTGCGATCTGATCAGACGCAGTAATAGCTCGGTTCGATCTCATCAGACCTGGTGAGTGCGTGATCATGTGCGTAATAGGAAATTAGAGACTGTCTGATAGGAACGTGGCTAGGAGTTAGAATTATGCACATTTGGCTCATACTTTATTATATTATAATGAATCGTAGTCATGTGACTACATCGCTGTCATGCTGATTAACCTGATTAATAATAACAAGTGACTTTAAGCACGCCATCTGTGAGCATTTTAAACAATGGATGTGATGTTCCAAGCTTGGGGTTTTGCTCTGGAGGTGTATTTGTCAATGTAGTCTTAAATATTATAAGAAGCCCAATTCTTGGGACTAAGCACGACTTTGTGTTTACCCCGTTGTCCCCGTTGAGTTAGAGTTCACATAATGTTACATCTTTCTTTGTTCAGAAAGTCACAATGACAGTGCTGTCTTAGGCCTTGTTCACATGGGCGGTAAATTTTTGGATAAACGAACGCGCTCTGAACGTCCTAGATGTTTATGTTGCGTTTTGTAGTGGCGCTCGATTGACTTCTACACCGGCGTTCGTTTGTCTCTGTCTAACGCCAGCCTGCAGCCCAAATTGTAGTTTGTGTGTTAACCTGTGGAGGCAGTGTCGGGAACTGGATATGAAAGCCCTTGTCGTTTTATTTGAGGTGCCTCCTTTTATTATGGACCATTTTGCTTTATTAGACATTAATCTTCTTGTTTTAAAAATTCTCGTAATACGGCGGTGTAGGGAGAGAAAAAATTGCCGCCGCGACTGGATTACCCTCTGCCTGCACAACGTCAGATTAAAGGGAGTTTTTTTGTGGTTTATGAAGAAATGCGGAAATTTCTACGCAAGTTTTTCAATTACTGTCGGATGTCAGTTTCCACTTTTAATTGTCTGCTGCAGCTGGTGCATTTTATTTAGCTTTTTCCCGCATTTCCCTATGTATAGCATGGAGGATCATGGGATATATCCGACTACTGACTACTAAGTGTAGAAAGCCCACGGCGCTGGATCCGCGCTCACCGGGCTCTATGAACGCCAGAAAGTCGCTTGATTTTACCGCCAGTGTGAACAAGGCCTTAGTGGGAGGGGCTTACTGATAGCTATGTACATGTATAACGTTAGCTGTAGCACAAACACGCTGACTTATGGTTAACAATCACTGCATGTTCTCATTTGATCAGAACAGAAAGTGAGGACACGGCGACGGCGTGAGCACATCGCGAGTCAAAAAACTAGAAATTCTTATTGAGAAAAGAGTTAGAGGACCAGGTATGGACCAATGTTAATTGGCTTGTATGTGTGTGTGTGTGTGTGTGTGTGTGTGTGTGTGCGCGCGCGTGTGTTTTCCAGTGTGGTAAAGCCCTCCCGGGCCTCTCTAAGCAGGAGGACTGCTGTGGGACGATCGGCACTTCCTGGGGATTCCACAAATGCCAAAAGTGTCCAAGGAAGCAGTGTAAGTCTACAAACACACACACACGCACACACACACACACACACACACACACACACACGCACACACACACACCAAAGTAGGATATGAGGTTTTTTATACCCTACACATGTCCAAGATCTGCTTTTGATTATTCAAGTACTGTAGTTTCTGTGTGTGTGTGTGTGTGTGTGTGTGTGTGCGCGAGATGACTTAGTATGAACATCTTTCTTTAATGGAGTTAACATGGAGGAAATGTTTAACCCATACATGGACACACACACAGTGACTCAGCTCACATGTGTTTCTGATCACGCCAGGCAAAGTTGTAAAAGCAGTGGTTTTACACACACACACACACACACACACACACACACACACACACACAGTGTTGAAATCTGGCCATAGTTCCTGTCCTGTAATGAGTCTTATTCACGCACACACACTCTGTTGAGTCATTCTAATGTTTCTGAATTTCTGGTGTGTGTATGTGTGTGTTCGAGACTGTGTGTTTGGGACTGTGTGTGTGAAACTGTGTGTGATTTCAAAAGAATTTTTTGTCGCTCACGCATCGCGAGACAGTCACCCACTTTCTAGAGAAGTGTGTGATGAGTTAGACGCTGCACTAAAATCTATCCCTCCCTTATACTGTACACTCTCTCGTTCTGTCTCTCTGGGGTCCTTGAAGGGACTTAAATTAGTGACTAAGCTGGGACTTAGCATAGGAGCTGGAACTGGATCGAGAGCTTGCTAGGATGACTGGGTTAGGACCGAACATGTGTGTTTGATTGGGACTTGGCCTAAAAACTGGGTCAGGATTTAAGGAACTGGACTTAGGGTGGACTTTGAGCCAGCACTTAGCTCTCTATGGCTAGAGCTTGTAGCCCTTGGGCACCTGGCCGGTCTTTGATCCCTGAAAACCAGCCTGGAAATTAGCATGAGAGGTTGCCAGGTGCCTGAAGTCTCCTAAAGCAGGAAGTGGCACCATCATCATTATCAAAGCTAGAGTGCTCTGAAAGCATGACAATACTCCAAGTGTACGTCAAGTTTCAGAAAGAGCATGGCATTCTTGAGGTTAGAGTGTGCTTATCATGTTCTTGAGACTAAAGTGCAGAGCAAGGGTGACATCAACGAAGCTGGGGTGTATCAGGGTTTGCTGTTTTTGAAGATAGGGCTTGGAGCAAGCAAGATGTCACTGAAGCTGGGGTGTGCTGCAGGCACAGTGTTCCTAAAGCTAGGCAGTGATGATAGACAGCTGTTGGAACCAGTAGAACCTCCACAGCACCTGAGGTGGCACTGGGGTTTGCTGGTCCTATACAGTGTTTGGCTGAGATGATGCAGAGTATGACCATATATAGCAAGATTCAGTTAAAGCATAGTATGATTTTGGGTCAACAGGCCTATCTCCATGTCAGCAGGGCATAACTCTCGTTCAGCAGGGCAAAACTCTGGCTTAGCAGGGCATAACTCTCGTTCAGCAGGGCAAAACTCTGGGACAGCAGAGCATAACCCTGGAACCTCAATGTGAGCAGGGCATAACTGTAGGTCAGCAGTGCAGAACATTGTCATTGCATCGGCGATACTTGCTATAGATAGTGCCATGTGGTAAGTCTCTCCTCACCCTGGACACGTGCATAATTCTTTTGGTGTCTTGTTGTGTAAGAAGCTGCTCTCTCAGCTATGCTCGTTGTCTCCTAACTGTTATTCTGCCTATTCAAATTGGGCTCCTTGCCGCTGGCTATCTTCCTCTGAATTGTCAGGCAAAAGCCTGTCTAGCCAACTTCGCTCATAAACTCTGTGATAACTCCAACTCCCATTCCCCTCGCAAATGTCTGCAGGGAATCTGTCTGCTATGTCCAGAGACTGTTCTTGCATTCTGTAAGGTGTTAGGGGACAAGACAAGCCATAAGTGCAGATTTAACTTTAAGACAACATTAAGAAAACATAATAACAAGCAAAAAGCAGAAGGTAGTGTAAACCAGGAGCCAAACAGATGCAAGACCAGCAGTTGAGGAGAAATAAATAAAGTGTAAATAAACAGAGTGTAAATAAAGACACTGATCATAACTAAACATAAACACCTTAGGATATGTCCTGAAGCCAACACAGCAACTGAACATTAATGACATCTCAAGAGGCCTGAAGCATCCAGTATAAAGTTCTGGTGATGTTTAGAGTCCATTGTCAGCCTCTCCCTCTGTAAAGGTTGTTAATGACATTTCTGTCTTTCTGTGTCTTCAGTTTTTTTTTTGCTTGCCTTCCTGTCTGTATGTCTGCCTCTCCATCTGTCTATCTCTTTGTCTTTCTGTCTGTTTGTCTGTCTTTAATCTGTTTTACTGTCAGTCTATCTGCCTGTCTATCTGTCACATATTCGTTTATCTGTCTGTCTCTCCATCCATTTGTCTGCCTGTCTGTCTATATCTTCTTCTGTCTGCTCTTTTGCCTCATATCTGTCTTTCTGCCGGTATATGTCTTTCTTTTTTTTATCTGTATTTCTGTCTGTCTGCCTGTGTGTCTCTCTGTTTTGCTATTTATTCATCTATCCAGCCTCTAGCTTGTCCCAAGGAAAAGATGAAACCATTAAATATTTTTTTAGTGCAGGTACCTCTATACCGAACAGCAGTTATTTGTACTTTTTCTTCCTCAGATGTTATTTATAGTTTTAGTTATTGTATATGTCTGATGTGATGTTGTTTAGATGTTGTTGTGTAAATAAATCCATTTGTGTCTCATTAAACAAAATCTCTTGCAGCTATTCCTCTGCTTGAGTGTCCACACGGGTACAAGAGGTTTAACAGCACGCGCTGCATCGGTGAGTCAGCCTTGCTTGCTCTAAGTGTGTGTGTGTGTGTGTGTGTGTGTTTAGAAATCAGTTTTACTGTGATTAGTGTTAACAAGACCTGAAATATTATAATATAGTGCAATAACACACACACACACACACACACACACACACACACACACACACACACACACACACTTCTGTGACCTTAGGCATTTATTTAAGTTTGGGTATTTCTTTTTGTGCAACAGATGTTGGAAAAACTATATGCATGTACACAAACACACACACACACACACACACACAATTAACAGATTAGTGTGTTAGTAGGAAGCGACGTCTTGGGAGCGACATTTCTCTTCTTTAAACTCATCAGCTTTGTGATTGTGTGTGTGTGTGTGTGTCTTCAGATGTAAATGAGTGTCAGTTACCAGGTGTGTGTCCTAACGGGAACTGCATTAACACACCCGGGAGCTACAGGTGTTTATGTCAGCCTGGATTTATCCCCGACTCCACCCTCACCAGCTGCTATCGTGAGTTTAACCTCTCTTCTCCTCCAGTACCTCCGTCCATCCATTCCCTCTGTCAATTCATCCATTCATCATTTCCTCTTATTTTCTCATCAGTCCCCTCTCTTATTTTTTCTCCTTCCGTTCCTTTCTTTCTCAGTCCCTCCCTCCATCCATCCATCCATTTATGAATGTATCCAAACATCCCCTCTATGCTTCTCCACCTCTTCAATTCCTCCACCCGTCCCATTCGTACACCCCGTCCTCACTTCTCACCTTCTTTTCCACTTTCTCCATCCATTCTCTCATCTCTTATCTTCTTTCCCTTCCATTTTTACCTTATTTTGGCTTCCACCTTGTCCATCCATTTTTTCTTCTGTCCTCCTTTTCTCTGTTTTTTCTACCTTCTTCTTTTAATCGTGTTATTCTACTTGTTTTCTTGTCAGTCCCTTCCATTCTTTTTTCCTTGTTTTTTCCCTCCTCTTCTTCTCCACACTCTTTATCTGTTTATCCACCAGTTCCATCGTTCCTTCTCTTTTTCTGTTTGGCTTTTCACTTCTTCTATCATCTTGCCTTTTCTTCTCTCTTTATTCACTCTATCATTTCTTGGACCTCATATTCTCATGTCACTACTGTCCATATTGTTATTATTATTATTATTATTACATGTTTTTAAAGTGTAACAAAGCACAGCTACTAGCTGTTTTTTCTACAAAACGTAACTTTATCCAAGCATCATTTGATCATTAGCTCGCACTCACTCGACTAACATTACACTTACAGTACTGTGCAAAAGTCTTGCCCCCCTGAATTTCTTTTGTTGCTTTCAAAGCTCCTGACCTGCTTGTATTTTTCGTGCAGTCTTGAGGTATAGTTCTCCAGGCTTCCTGAAGGACTTTTCTGTCTCACATTTTCAGTCCAGTTCCTGAGCAGTTTCAGAGGAATGTTTCTTGTTTGTTAAACCGCACAGTGACCTACGAATCATTTAAGCATAAAATCCATCTAACTTGAACCTGTCTTGAACCAGTGAGGAACTGGCGTAGATGATGATGACAGATGGTCAGGCCGGTTATTAATAATAGTGATGCTGAATGCTGAGTGGTTGGAACAGACAAGAGGGGAAATGAGGTTGCTACTGAGGTTTTTACATAAACAACCAATTTTAAATAGAATCTTTAGACACTTTGCAGCCTGTGGAGTAAAACATTTCTTCCCATTTCTTTCATTTAATCTACATTATTTAATTTCATTTAATATAAAGTAATGACTAGTACACTAGGTTGGACTTGCTTTGCTCAGTAACGTAAATAGTAGGTGAAGTAAATCCAGTACTTGTGTGAGCCCTCCTAGATAAAGTCTAAATTAAGTAAAAAAAAATAAAAGTCATAGTATAAAAAAATTCAAGATTCATGCCTTCAAATGTATTTAAGTACCATAAACAGGTAGCTTCAGGCCAGTCACTGTAGTGTTAAAGCACGTCGACGGATTTCCAAGTTTGATGTGAGGTAATCTAAACATCTGATCGAAATAAAGCCACAGGTTGTGGTCAGTGGAAGTCTTGGTTTCAGCCTGGTCTCCACTTCCAATTTCACACACCTACTACAAGATTGGGTGGGGAAGTGATGCACCATCAAATTACACCATCATTTAGGTAGAACAGTCTGTAGGTGTCAGTATTGCTGCTTATGAATCAATTTTAATTATAATTTTTAAACCAGATTCTGGTTGACTGTGTAAGGAGTATCAAGCAATTTCAATAGAAATACGTAACGGGTGGAACCTTGGATTGAGAGCATAATTCGCTTCTAGCTTAATTGTGCTTGTACATCAAAACCCTCGTATATCAAAAGCGAATTTCTCCCATAAGGAATAATGAAAACTTCAACGATTAGTTCCAAAACCTAAAAATATTCATATAAAAATAATTTATACAAAATATAAAGTAAAAATAAAGCAAATTAACCTGCACTTTACCTTTGAATCGTGTCTGTAGTGATTGAGACCTGGGGGGGGGGCCACATGATATAATGATATTTGGTACTAGTCGTATATCAAGACACGCTCGTTTATCGAGTCAGAATGTATTTAAAAAATTTGCTCGTCTTGCGGAACACAATCCGAAGTGCCACTGTAGCGGTTCATGTTTTTAGATGAAATCGCTTAAAACCGCAATCCGAGGTTACTCGCAATTCAAGGTCACTCGCAATCCGAGGTTCCACTGTATTCAAGTAAAAAGTAAAGAACTGATTTACAGGCGAAGTTTAGTATAAAGTCAAAGTTAGCAATAATTTTATTGTTAGTCTCAGTGCTCAGCTGTCAAAATAACATTCAAGTACAGTAACATGGTACAAATCCTAATGCACTGTACACCACTAAGGCACTAGTGAGGATCGGTGTGACTCTGGTGAGGACATGGTGTTACTCTGCACTGTAGCTTTAAAGAGAGAATTTATTAGAGAATTTTATATATAGCAGCTAAAGTTTGATAGACAGTGCCGTTCCCTGGGTGGGAATTGAGGAAGACTGAAATAGAAATAAAAAGCGGAAGATGTCAAATCACGTACTGGTTAAGAGTCCTGAAAAGATACATTATGTATTTTAAGCAGTGCTGGCTATGGAGTCCTTGCTAAGAACCCAGAGTTATTTCTTGTCACAGTAACCATGGAAACCGAAGACCCTAAATAACATTTCTACAGTCGAGCAGAGCGTTCGAGCATCTTTATCGCTGAAGAAAACGTCATTTCAAAAGGAGCTGTGTGCTTCTGTGCCATGCAGTTGTCTGGTGTTACTACTGAGCAGAAAGTAGAAAACTGAATTCACAAACTTGTTATCTAATCTGGAAAAAATTCTAATGTAACGCTCCCTATTAAACTGCTCTCGTAAAGCTGGTGTTTTGGTGTGCTGGTGTGTTAGTGTTTGCTAATACACCATAACAAGTGTCAAGCTTTACATTAATATAAATCTGCTCACATCTGCTCACTAACGAGACTCATCTTCTCTTTGTCCTTCTCGGGTCTTTCTCCTGAGTCTTGCGGTCGCATTAAACAGGAAGTTTTCAAGCGATTTCATCTAAAAACATGAGCCGCTCCTTAGGAATGTGTGTGTGTGTGTATGCATTGTGTGTAAATGAGTGTATGCCTGTTTTATGCAGTTTTGCTCTGCTAGTTCTGCTGCGTGTGTGTATGTGAGTGTGTGTGTGTGTTGCACTCCTTTTACATTCTGTGTTCCTTAATGGTACTCGAGTTATTGCTTTTCTCTGCTCTGCCCTGTTTCCTCCCTCCGGCGGGTTGGACTCAGACTGCCTAAGGTTCCTGGTGTTCAGACTCAGGTTATGCAGCTGCTTTCAGCTCACACTTCCATGGTTGCCAGGTGTTTTTTGAGTAGACTCATGATGGAGTTTTATACCAAACCCATCCAGATTACTGCTTTTAAACACACACTTAGCTTTTGATATTATTTTTCTTGTTTTAGACAAAATCCGCCTTATGTGACTGAGAACATCTATGCTGTAGACAAACTCCACTCTGTGAATCTGAGACTCGCCTCTGTTTTAGGAAAACCCCGCCCCCTGATGCATAACTCTCACGTAAATTCTGAACTTTTCTGTTTTCCGTAGTGCCTGAGCTCTGCACACTGATTTCCATGTGAGGATTAAATCCTTGCTGCTTGATTAACTACTTCGGTCTAAATGCGACCTAGTCTTGCTGCTTCGCTCTGTTTACTAATCTTCACTCTCACGTCACTCTGTCTGATTTGTTGTTCTTCATGTGGATTTTACATCACTGTGGTTAAAAACGTTACAAAAATACTGCTGCTTCTCTGCACTCGGTGAAGGGAACTTCTCTCTCTTTCTTTCTCTCTTTTTCTCTCTCTCCTCCATGGTTACGCACTCTTCTTTGCTTGGTGTTTGTGGGCGGAGCAGCCGAGGCCCCGCCCCCTGTGATTGAGGAGGAGAGGGGGGCGTGTTTCCGTGTGTTTGGTGGTGGGCGTCAGTGTTTGCACCCCGTCTCCACTGAGTTGAGCAAACAGCTGTGCTGCTGCAGCGTGGGGAAGGCGTGGGGGGGCAAGTGTGAGCGCTGTCCACTGCCCGGAACAGGTGAGAACACACACACACACACACACACAAACACACACACACACACACACTCACCTCTACTGCCTCACCATGGTCCATCACTCCTGTTTCATTTCTTAACGGACTGGTATTTTTTTTTTTTTTTTAATCGTGTGTGTAAAATATTTTTTTTTAATAGTTTTTAAAAAATAAAAATACCCACTGTGTCTTCCTATCTCAGCTGCGTTTAAGGAGATTTGCCCCGGTGGTTTGGGGTACCAAGTCACCAATCCGTATTTCTACAAACCCAAACCTCCTCCTCCTCCTCCTGTAAACCCGGAGGTACATGAGCGAGGCGACGGACACCGCCCTGTGATCACACATCCG
The DNA here is from genome assembly GCF_024256425.1 of Clarias gariepinus. Taxonomy (NCBI): domain Eukaryota; kingdom Metazoa; phylum Chordata; class Actinopteri; order Siluriformes; family Clariidae; genus Clarias; species Clarias gariepinus. The sequence goes on along the minus strand of NC_071112.1, from coordinate 10,166,205 downwards.
AAGCCGACCATCGCCATTTTGCCGCTGCCCGTCCCCACACCCCAGCAACCCGTCGAGGCTTTCGGCTTCACTGAGAGACACCTACCTGTCCGAGGTGAGTCAGACATATAAACATAAAAAAAAAACAGGTATGAAATAAAGTGCATAGGTATACAGAAATAAGTTGTGGGTAATTTAACGTAACAAGCTGAAATGCAGAGTAAATGTTGTATACAAAGGAGTGTAGTGTGTGTTATATGGTTATCTTCAACAAGCTCATTAGCATCATTGATTTTATGCATTTTTTGCATTATCAGTTACAATTAATTATTAAAAACTTTAAAGTAATATTACTGCTGATACTCTTACTGGTATAATCAACATCCGTGCATGCATGTACTGTTTACTATAACTGTATAACTACGACTGTATGTGCGCATAAAACATCTTTTATTTTGTGTTTGTATGCGTGTGCGTACAGCGCATGTGTACTTTTTCTTAAAACACACGTGTGCGCGCACTTATTAGTGATGTTTCTTGCTAATTTTTCCAATAAAACAGTCTTTCCGTGTGTGTGTGTGTGTGAAACTTAAATAAGAGAGGAGGAAGATTTACTGTGTAAGATGAGAAGAGAGAGGCAGAGGGGCTGATTCCCTTTCTTACATTGGCTTCACACACATACACAAACATTACACATATGTGTGTGTGTGTGTGTGTGTGTGTGTGTGTGTGTTTGCTATTGTGTGTGTGTTTATTTAAATGGTCCCAATAAAGAGACGAACAGAAGCACGCTTGTGTTATGGGGACCAGAAGTGTGTTATGTGTTTTATGAGGACTTTTCCCCAACCACTTTGCCGAGTCGTCATGGGAAGTTTTTGTTGCTGTTACTTCGCTGTAATGTTTTCATAAACAGCTTAGGGGCTCCTGTTCCAACTCTTAATAATATTTTTTTGTACATTAATGCAAATATTCTTTCTTTTTTCCTTTTTTATTTCTCTTTTTCTCTCTCTCTTTGCAGTGGTGGTGGAGAAGACCTCACCAGTTGCTCCAGTTGTCCTTTTACCGTCTAGCGCTAGTCAGGACATTAACCCGACTCAGTTTGCAGGTACACACACACACACGCACACACACAAATTATTTATCATTGAGACTATTCTCAGTGATCGTCTTCTTCTCTGTCCTCCTCCTATATTTACACTCCATGTACTGTAATAGAATGAACCGCCACGTCTCCGGGTCCCTGTGTAACACGTCCTTTAAAATAGCCGCCGTCACTCATCTTGGCAATGTGGGACCTCAGCGCTCTAAACACACCGCGCTAACAAAAACAGTTTCCATTTTAGACGTGTCAGTGTCGTGCGTTACTGCAATTCGTGGCTTGTTTTAGATTCTCGTTGCTGTGTTTCTTTTTTTCTGAAGTGTGTATCAGCGCTCCCGGTGCCGTGCCATATCCGGGCAACACTACTCGAGAACACTGACTTCGGTTTTATTTAGATGTGGAGTGCTGTTAACCTCACGTTTACATGGTACTATTTTCATCTAAAATGAACACTTGTGACAGTGACCAGATCCAGCAGTGGGAACAACTTTAATTATTATTCTGAATTATTATTATTATTATTATTATTATTATTATTATTATTATTATTATCAAACGTTGTTATACTAATATTTTTATAACCCTGAATAATGCCGGAAACAAGCCATAACTTTTCTGCATGCCTTTGTGTAATTTTTTATTTATTAAAGTTTTAGGAATAGTAGATTTTCCTTTTATAATCCTATGCTAATAAAGTAAAATGTTAAATAGCTACTTGGTTTTACATTTGACCTATCTTAAACTATTATTATTATTATTATTATTATTGTCATTGTTGTCCTTTTAAGTGTAAAAAATGTGTAATAAATATTTTGTTTGAAATGATTTTAATATTTTGATTTTTTTTATTGGTGTAAAGAAAAGCATTGCGATAGAAAATACATAAAACAGAGATTTTTTATTTTCAACAAATATAAATAAATTCATCATTCTTACCAAAACTTTTTAGAGAAAATAGTTAAGTAAAAGAAAAAATTATTGTCCCTTTATATATAAATGTAACTGTTTATATTAAACTATTTGGTACATAATTGACAATTACTACAAAAAAAATTACAAAAAAAAAGTGTTGCAGCAGATCCCCAGCTTTGAACAAATTTGAAGTCATGTTGTTTTAAAAAACTGAGTGATTTAAAATAAAATTTTTTATTGTCTTCTTAAATTTTAAATACATTTTGCCAATATTTTTCTCATAATTATTTAAAAAAATAAAATAACATCATATATATTCTTTTACTAAATGAATGGTTTGTTTTTAGGGAGAAACTAAGCAAAACCTTTGGATCAAATCAAGCTGAATACACACTGAATATTTGTATATAATATAATGATTTATACCTAACATTTTTTGTTGGTCATCGTTGCTTGTTCTCCATCTGTCTCTCTGTAGAAGTGGACGAGTGTGTCGTGCGTCCTGATATCTGTGGTCATGGCTTTTGCTACGATACTGCCGAGAGTTACAACTGCATCTGTGACAAAGGCTACAAGCTGAACGATGAGGAGACCACCTGCGTAGGTGAGAGAAATTATAAAGGAAATACTAGATCATTATAACCGGAGACAGAAAATGTAAAAAAAAAAATATATATATATATATATATATATATATATATATATATATATATATATATATATATATCAAGTCAGAATTATATCTAATGAATGGTAACATGATTAATAATCATATATACAGAATATTTTCTTGATTTTTTTCATATTTTTAATCACATTGTTATTATTTATTTATTTATTTATTATTATTATTGGGCAGTGTCAGGCAACACAATGTGCATGATAGCATGATAAATGATATAAACTATTATAACGTCACAACATACAATGATATATTTTAAACCATTTTTACAGAAAATTTTATACAGGTAATTTCTGGTTATTTATAGATTTTATAATACAACTTTTTGTTGTTGATTTTATATAAGTAATAAGTAAGTTTTGTTAGTTTCTTTTTTATTTTACAGATGTTGTGCAGATGTTTTTTTTTTCAATTTATTGGACACTAAAAAAGAAATTACAAAAACAACCTGTGATGGATTGACACCCTGTCCAGGGTGTACCCTTCTTAGTGCCCTAAGTCTTCTGCAATAAACTCCAGGCCCATTTTATCTGTATATAGAATAAGCGATAAAGTAGATAAATGAATTAATAAATGAATTAATGAATTAATTAATGAAAACAATCTTGCTTTTTTTTTGCTATATTTTATTAACATCATCACCACTTTTGACATGAGACACAACCTGTAATAACTTGTTAATAAGAGCTAACAGTTGTTGTTGTTTTTTGAATAAAAACAAAAGCAGTTAAAACAATTAAGTTGAGGACTTTTTCCACCAGATAGAACATCTTAAAATGTATGTTGCTCCTGATTTGTCAGAAAGTGTCGATTGATCTGTTTGCTTCCTTTTTTTTGCCACTCTTTTTTTTCCCAATGTTATTAGAGTTCAGTAAAGGTGAGGCATGTGTGTGTGTGTCAGTAATAATTAGTTCTAACATTTATGTTGTGATGTGTGACAGATGTTGACGAGTGTGTGGACGATCCTCACCTGTGTGTTAACGGTCGCTGTAGGAACACACCTGGCAGTTTCACTTGTGTGTGTAAGCTGGGCTTCAGTCTGGAGGAGAAGGGAACCAGCTGTGTGGGTGAGCATGGAAACTATTTATATAATGTATTTATATTCTAAAATTATTTATACAAAATATTAACGTTTTTCTGTAAGACTTCTGTAAAACAACTTTACATTTTCTTACTCCCCTACAACTTTCCTTGTGTTTTATCTGTATATCTATTTATCTCTCTCTCTCTCTCCGTCTGTATCAGATATAAATGAGTGTGAAGCTCCATACGTGTGTCCTGAGAACAGCTTGTGTGTCAACACACCCGGCTCATACACATGCCGTCAGTGCAGCAAAGGATACACATTGGGTCAGAGCGGACAGTGTGAAGGTAGCACACACACACACACACACACAAAATAAAGCTAAAGTAAAGTAAAGGTCTGTTCCTGCTCTGACCACCTGGACCAGTCGTTTCTATGGCAACAGGCAGGATGATGCTTCTCTTACAGCTACTTATAACATATAAGTATTACAATAGGCAGAGTTTCAGTCTTTTAGTTACATTTTTTTTATTCTTTTTCTTTTTTCTTTCATTCCATATGTTTCATGATTTTCTATTTTTTTTTTATACTTTTGTGCATTTTCTCTTTCTTTCGTTCTTTTTTGGTTTTTCAACCTTTCCTTCCATCACAAATTATACATTATTGGTTTTTAAAATCTTGTATTTTTGGAGGCTCAGAAGATATGGAGAACTAACTCTCTCTTTCTTCATCTCTCTCTCTCTCTGCAGACGTAGACGAGTGTCAGAATGGCAGTGTGTGTCCGTCTGGTCTGTGTTACAACACTCTCGGCTCGTACATGTGCAGCCCGTGTCCTGAAGGCTTCCAGGGCAAAGATGGCAAGTGTGTAGGTAAGAAATGTCTTTGTCTGTCTATGTCTGTGTGTGTGTGTGTGTGTGTGTGTGTGTGTGTCTGTGTGTGTGTGTTTATATCACTGTGCACACTCTGTGTTTCAGATATCGACGAGTGTGTGGATAGCTCCGTGTGTGTTCATGGTCAGTGCTCCAATCGTGAAGGCTTCTTCATCTGTACATGTGATGACGGCTTCACTCCCACTCCAGACCGCAAAGCCTGCACAGGTAAATCCCCCACAATGCACAGCCACTTTACCCACAATTCAATTCAATTTTATTTGTATAGCACTTTTAACAATTGACTTTGTCGCAAAGCAGCTTTACACAATCAAAAATTATTTAAGTGTATGAAATGTGAATGTGTATGAATCAAAATGATAAGACCGCCCCTGATGAGCAAGCCGAGGACGACGGCGACAGTGGCAAGGAAAAACTTCCTGAGATGGTAATAGGAACCTTGAGAGGAACCAGACTCATCTGGGTGAAAACGGATAGCAGAGATTGATCTACATAAAACTATGTGACACTGGAAGTTCAGTATATCAGGAGATGTGTTAAATTAAATAGAGTCCAGTTTGTTCCTGAAGGCTCAGGTAGACAATGCATAGGTGACTTAGCCATAGCGCAAAAATAAACCCACAATGCACAGGCACCCTACACAGCTACATTACCTGCGATGCATGGGTACATTACCCACAATGCCCAGGTTAATTAGCCACAATGCACAGGTAAATCACCCAGAATGCACAGGTAAATCACCCACAATGCACGGGTGTATTGGCCACAATGCAGAGGGACACACAGTGAACAGGTGACTTACCCACGATGCACAGGGAAATCACTCACAATGCACAGGTAATGCACAGCTGAATCCTCCTCAATGCACAGGGACATTACCCACAATGCACAGGTAAATCAGCCACAGTGCACAGGCACTTTACCCACAATGCACAGGTAAATCCCCCACAATGCACAGGCACTTTACCCACAATGCACAGGTAAATCACCCACAATGCACAGGTACATTACCCACAATGCACAGGTAAATCACTCACAATGCAAATTGATGGTAAATCAAAGGTTTTTTTTCTGTATTCTATACCCTTTCTGTTACAATGTATCAATTATTCCTTCTTAATGTGTGTGTGTGTGTGTGTGTGTGTGTTACAGACATTGATGAGTGCCAGGATGAGAGTGTGTGTACGAGGGGTCACTGTGCGAACACAGAGGGAGCTTTCATCTGTCACTGTGGAAGCGGATTTACCCTGTCTGAGTCAGGAGAGCAGTGTGACGGTACACACACACACACACACATATAAAGAACCAAGGGCACATCCTAAAGTGATGTCTGTTATATGCAATGTTTATGTGATACCAAAAAATAGTGTGTGTGTGTGTGTGTGTGTGTAGATGTGGATGAGTGTCAGGAGCAGGGAGGACTGTGTGATAATGTTGGTCAGTGTGTGAATAACATCGGATCGTACCACTGTAACTGCCCCCCGGGGTACAGGCAGGTCAACGGCACTCGCTGCCAAGGTAACACACATGCACACACTTCAGAAACACTTATTTTTTCTGCCCTTTGTTCGTTTTGACAAAGTGTTTGTGTGTGTGTGCGCGCAGACATAGACGAGTGTGTGGAGGAGCCTCTGAAGCCACACAGTGTGGAGTGTGTGAACACAGAGGGCTCGTTTTACTTCATCTGTGAGCCTGGATATGCCTGGACACAGGATCCACCCGAGTGTGAGGGTAAGTACACACGCACACGCTCACACACACACACACATGCACACACAGAGGTCTGGAGGGAATCAGTGCTGAGTGTAAAGTATTCCTGAGTGTCTAGACGGCAGCTGAAACGTTTCCTCTTTTACTGCAGGATAAAAAATAAAAGCAGGATGAATGTGAAAGACATTAGAGCTTCTCCAGTGTGTGTGTTTGTGTGTGTTGTGTGTGTGTGTGTGTGTTATCCTCTCGTTTGTCTGTCCTCCTCACTCCCTCTATAGGTTTATAGTCTGTGTTGTGTATAAGTAAGTAAGTAAGTTGTGTCTGAACCCTCGTTAATCCGTAAAATGGGCAGATAGACGGTGCAAACAGCATGTTGTTTAGAACACACCTGCTTACCTCAGTTACCACAAGCTAGCGATCTTAGCAATAGCGTAACTCACTTTTGGACCTAGTGGTCATCCGGTGAACTGCACATTTTGGCACTTCTGCATTAGACTCGTTTTTCAGGAGCGGAGGTTGCCGCTTGGACTCTTTATTTAAAAAGGAAATAATTAAAAAGGTAATAAGAAGAACCCAAAATGAAATAAAATGAAAAATGTAAAAAAAAAAAAAACATTTGTCTCTCTCTGTAGATGTGGATGAGTGCACTCTGAACAGGAGTGTATGTGGGCACGGTGCGTGTCACAATACTGTGGGATCGTTTTTGTGTCAGTGTGACCCTGGCTATGAGGACAAACGCAGCGGTCAGGGCTGTGAGGGTAAGAACACACCCTCTTTAACCGTTATCCTCCAAAACCCAGTTACCCCACCCCCCCCTCCCCTTATACCCCTCCCATAGGGGCATGTGGTAGATGTGATGCTGCAGTAGAGCTGTGATGACGGGAAAACCTTTAGGTTAAGCACTCAGTAAACCCTACTGAGTAAACAGATCTTTCTTTCCTCTGTAGACATGAACGAGTGTGAGCTCCTGAGCGATGTTTGCGGTGAGGCGGTGTGTGAAAACGTCCCAGGGTCTTTCATCTGTGTGTGTCCTGAAGAGGGCTTCGAGTTTAACCAGATGACGGCGAAGTGTTTACCAGCCCCGAAAGGTAACAAAACGCCTTAAACACAAAAAAAATGTTTAAAGAATAACTTTTACATTTGTTTACTGGGAAAAATAATAAAATTAATTAACAGTGCCGCTAGCTATTACCCAGTGACATGTCACTAGCCAGTTCGAACCAGTTTTCACATCAAATTAAACCGTTTCCACAAAATAAAAAAAAAATTTTTTAGATAAAAAAAAATTCATTTTTTTTTATGTTTGCATTTAAGGTGGCAAAATGTTGCAGTTCCTCTACAATCCTACAGGTGGCGGTCTTGCAACTGTTGACCAAAGCGTTGTACAAATCTAAAATAGCTAAAGACATAGAAGCAGACAATAAAAAGAAAATTAAATGAAATCTAGATAAAACAAACAACAATAAGAAATCCACCCTCATTGCATAACCTAAAACAATAAAACACTAGACAATAATAAATAAATAAGCTAAACAATAATAAATAATCCATAAAAATAAATAAAAACAGGGAAAAGAAGAAAGAGTCTGCCTGATTTACAGGAGTTTTGGGGTTGCTACTGAAAAGGCACAATCGGCACGCCTATTTATCAGGAATGTCCCCCAGAGGGCGCCACCGGGCATGTCATTGCGTAGAGCGTGGGAGAGAGTGGAGCGGGATCCTGCAGAGAGATCCGGAGATGAGGCAGAGGTAAATGAGCAGCGCAGTCTGGCTGGGAAGGCTCCCGGCTTGTGATACGGCATGTGCCCTTTAGGACACAGCATTATGGTGTTCAGGGTGACATAGCTCCCTGCAACGACCACGAGGAATGGACTAGACTGTCTAGGGGCAGTAATGTCCAGGGTGAGGACGGACCGCAGAACAAGTGTCAACGGAGGGCAGATGACCAATATGCCCAGATGTACCTGTTAGCCTCAGTGAAGGCCCAATCTGCTATAAGAACTCTGCTGAGGGCCCAGTCTGCTCTAAAAACCCTCCCGGGGGCCCAGTCTGCTGATGTTTTTCTGAGGTTTTTGCCGGGTTTGAGGACCCCAGGTTCGCTCCTTCTTGCTGGTTCAGTGACCCTGTGCCAATTATAAGGAAAAAATATAAATAAAGTCTTCAGTGCTCTTTCAGAATCTCTTCCTGTTTATTGGTCTCTTTCTTCAGCTCTGTGTGTCATACGTGTCACTAACTCTGATATTATAATGAGCTCCAGACACATGACTCAGTCCAGTTTTCAAAAATATTGCATATAAAAAGACTTCCTGTTTTTTACACATTTATTGTCAGGGGAATTTGTCATGTTTTGTCATGTCCTAGTTTGGATCTTGTGGGAAGACGGCCACGGTGGTGATTACACAACCTTTAACATGCTTTAAGCGTCTGGTGTAAAGGAATGTTAACTTGTCCTGTGTGTGTGTCTGTGTGTGGTAAAAATCAGAATAGAAAAGAAAAAGTTTTCCTGTGGAACTGTAATGGAGGAAATGCAGATAAAAATGTGTTCAGGAAAAAAACCGAGAAGTTGTGAAAGTGTGAGGTTGAATGATGTCAAGATCAAGAATCATAAAATGATAAGAAAAAAAGAACAGAGAGTACATTTGACTCTTCAAGCTTTGATTTTCAGTTTTTAATCAGAGTGACTGCAGTAATTTGTTGACAGACGGGATAAAAAAAAGAAAAAAGAAAACTAACAATCTGAATACATTAAGAATGAAAAAAGTTGAAATGTTTCTTTGTGTTTGATGAGTAAAAATGTAGGTTAAATCAAAAAGAAATTAAAGATAAACAAGTGCTTATGGCAGAAGTATTAAAGGGTTCGTTTGTTAGAAATAATTGTGACTTTTAAAGAAATCTGTAAAGTTTAACCTTGGATTGCGAGCATAATTAATTTCGGAAGCGTACTTGTATATCAAAAATCTATCTACTTCGATTCGTTCCACAACCCCAAAAAAATCAATATATAAAAACAATTAATACAAAATATACAAAATAAAACAAATTAACCTGCAACCTCAACTTTACCTTTAAAAAAAGTAAAAAAAAAAAATCCTGACAGATAAGTATTGCTGTAGTGTGTTTGTGAAAACATGCGCTGTTGTATATATATGTGTGTGTGTGTGTGTGTGTGTGTGTGTGTGTGAGAAGGTAAAGTAAGATGAGAGGAAGAATGACACCCTTCCTCCCCCCACCACACACACACTAACGGAAACACTGCTTTATCAGGAAACTTAACAAGGAACATCTCTAATGACTTGAGCACACACACACTAACGGAATCACTTTTGTAAAGTAAAAATAAATCAAATTAACCTGCACATTACTTTGCATGGGAGACGATGATCCACAATTCCGCAGCTCGCGAGAGAAAAGAACCATCGGCTCAGTTGTAATCACGTGACGCTCAAAAACAAGCAGTGCATGTGTGCCACATGATACTCGTAAATTAAGACCTGTAAATTAAGACACGTTTATTTTTTAAGTCAAAATGTATAACATTTTTGCAAACCGGGTTACTCGCGTAACTCGCGTACTCCGGATGCGGGCTTGTATTCCAAAACACTCGTAATTTTTCCATAAGAAATAATAGAAACTTAAATTATTTGTTCCACAGGCCCTAAATATAAATACATTTAAATAATTAACACGAAATATTAAGTAAAAATAAAACAAACTAACCTGAAAAGAATCGCGACAGTACAGTATTTCTGTGTGGAGCAGAGCGAAAGAGTGTGTGTCCAATGACACGTATGCACACAGACACAGTACACGCGCCCACGGATGTTTATTATACCAGTAAGAGACGCACATTAAGACCCAGCAGGGTAGACGATTACCCACAATTCCACAGTGTGTTGGCTCAGTCATGATCATGTGACGCTTGGCGTCAAAACAAAAAGCACATGCGTGATACATGATTCTCGGTACCTGTAAACCAAGACTTGTTTAGTTTCCAAGTCAAAATTTATTAAAAATCTTTGCTCGTCTTGCGGAACACTCGGGAACCGCGTTACTCGCAATCTGGGGTTTCACTGTATATAAATAAACCTATGAATAAAATGCAGTATGAAATGCTGTAAATCTAAACTTTTTCATCATGAGGAACCTAGAGGAACCTAGACACACTAGACGCTAGTTAAACACAAATAATATCTTAATGAAAATAATACGAATCACAAAGAATACGTTCATTATGTGTGAGGTGAAGAGAAATCATCGCTGGAGAGAAACATTGCACACGTAAACGTTGTCCAAGTCTGCATTACTGCACTCTCAGTAAATAGCTAGCTAACTAGCTTGCATTAGATTACCATAGCAACCAGTTTGTATCCGTGGCCCTTCTGTTAAATAATCAGCGCAGATATATCCTGACGTTGCATTGTTTCTCTGCAGCCTCGTCCACAGAGAGGAAAGTGTGTTACTACAACCTGAGCGATGAAAACCTGTGCGATAACGTGTTGGCAAGCAACGTGACCATTGAGGAGTGCTGCTGTACCCTCGGAGCAGGATGGGGCGACAACTGCGAGGTTTTCCCCTGTCCCATTCAAGACTCAGGTAAGATATGCTAACATATGGCCACTGAACTACAGAGCTGCATTCGGATTGGATTGATCATTTGAAGCATCTCTCTAAATTATTATCTTACTAAATTATTTTTCCCTCTGGTAATTTTCTCCTATAAAACTTTTTATTTTATTCATCAAGTATTTTATTATTTTATGTAATTTATTTAAATGCATTGAGCTTGTATCATATATACCATATTAATTCTGTCATGATGACATCACTTTCTTAACTGGTGTTAGAAAACCATTTTCTATTTCTCGACAGATCAGTTCACTCAGATGTGTCCAGCCGGACGAGGAAACATTCCAAAGGAAGACAACGCCTCACCTGTTACATACAAAGGTGTGTGTAATGGGGAAATAAATAAATAGATCACAAGAAATAGATGACAGGAAAGAAATAGAATTAAAAATAAAAAGAGAGAAAAAGAATACAGAAAAGGTAAAACCAGACAGACAGAAAAGCACTGGATAGGCAACAGATGGGATAAAAAAGAGAAAGAAGCTAAAAGCACTGTGAAAGAAAAATTTTTCATTTGTAATTATGTAAATTGTAATATTTATACATGATTAAAAACTAACGGTGAATAACATTACTAACACATAAACGTGCTTACATGTTTATTATTTTAAATTTCACATTCATTTTAACATTTATTTACTAATTCTTTCGGATGTCTTATTGTTCTGTTTATATAATGTTCTCTCTCTCTCTCTCTTTCTCTGGGTCTGAATGTGTGTGCCAGATGCTGATGAATGTGAAATCTTTAAGGATGAGATCTGTAAAGACGGATTCTGTCAGGACACACAAGGAGCATTTGAGTGTTACTGCAAGGCTGGACTCTACTACGACGAGAACATACTGCAGTGTTTAGGTGAGCTGGCGTATCGTGGCTTTGATCATTTAGCAGGCTGTAACAATCTATAGGGCATTATGTTGAACCACTGAGGTGATGTAATCATTTTCATTTTATATATATATATATATATATATATATATATATATATATATATATATAAAAGTGCACATATGGCTGGGTTTATTAAGTTAAAATGCTGATCAGTCTTTACTGCTTGCCTGGGTCTTAGTTGTGAACACCTCGTCTCCACAACAGAGTTCTGCTGCAGGTCTTCTCTGAACTCTGAGAACGGAGAGAGGAGTGAAGCAGTGCAGAGGGTAAGAGGAAGCGAGGTGCAAGGCAGGGGGTGATCAGGGCTCTGTGGTAACAGGGTGCTGGTCTGCTTTTGACTTTGTAGACAAGCATCAGCAGTTTAAATGTGATGTAGCAGCTCCAGTGGAGGGAGAGCAGTACTGGGGAGAATTTAGGAAGAGTGAAAACAAGTGGTGAAGCTGAGTTCTGGGTCAGTTGCAGAGGAGGAACAGAGCTCAGAGGAGCACACCTGCCAGGAACAAGGTGCAGGATTTGTCTCGAGCACCGGAGTGGGCTGTGTGGTGAGACATAAGCGTGTCAGATCAGCAGTGTGTGAGAGGAGAAGGACGGCTGAACGTCTGGGGTCAAGTTCAGCAGATGAGCTCTATCCCTGTTGAGATGTCTGTCAGACATGTGGGGATCTAAGCAGAAACATGAGTGCCTGAGGGAGGGAGTGTCCCCAGTGTCATCCACATAGCAGTGTGTGTGTGTGTGTGTTTTAGATAGCAGAAGCATACCATGCCAAAAATACTCAAACATTATTTAGAGTTACATACAGTATATAAAGAAATCACCTCATGCTTGTGGTTGGTGTTTTGTGTGTGTATGCACATAACCAAATCTCTCTCTCTCTCTCTCTCTCTCTCTCTCTCTCTCTCTTTCTGCACAGACGAGTGTTGGACGAGTTGAACTGTGTGTGTGTGTGTGTGTGTGTTATTTAAATGGTATAACTTAGGGTGGAGGAGGTTTGAGAAACATTGTGCCACAGTTCTATGGCACACCACAGCTGTCCACACACACACACACACACAGACACACACTGGGAACAAAGGCCTCTGTGCCAAGCCATAATATATACATTTACTGTCTATGTGTGTGTCAAATGTGTGTGTGTGTGTGTGGTTAAACCTATTTCTGTACACAACCAAATCTCTTTCTCTCTCTCTCTCTCTCTCTCTTTCAGACACAGACGAGTGTTTAGACGAGTTGAACTGTGTGGATGGTCAGTGTATAAATAATTACGGCTCGTACCAGTGTTTCTGTACGCCCCCCCGGGTGCTCGATCCTACACACAAGCGCTGTGTTCTCCCCGAGGCTGCAGGTGAAACACTATGCGCTTCACCTCACATACTAAACACTTCAAAACACCATGCCGTGTACATTTAACTCACACCACGGTAACGCTAACGGATATTAAACCATATTAACAATAATATCTCTTTTTAATGAATACCTCATAAAAGGCCCTGGCTCAGTTAGCTAAGTGTAGCCAGTGTACAGCTAGCACTGGAGTTAGCCTCAGTAACCACATTTAGGTCATCAGCAGTAATAATAATAATAATAATATAGTCTATTATTAGCTTTTAAAAATAATATCTAAGGCATGATTACTAAGGGCAGAAGCAAAAAAAAAAACATTTTTAATCTGACCGTGAAAGGAATATTCTAAGGAATTTCAGCTAAACTGGCTAACAACCTTACACATGCCTTTTGATTCCTAGTGAAGTTAGCATTCTAGCTAATGAACTAAAAGCAAAATAAATAAATAAATAAAGGTAAGAGACTATTCAAATATGTGTGAAAGAAATATGGGAATGCAGATTTTTAGAAGTTAAAGGTAAATACATTTTTTAAAATGAATTAAAAATTGTATAACTTCCTAACATACCATGTTTGCTAAGCAGGATTTTTTTTACATTTAATATACTGCAGAAACACTGACAGTGACATTTTGTTCAGTGTGGTAGCTCTATGAGGTTTGACTGAAATAAAATATCAGGAAGACAACGCTCTAAAATGTTTTTAAAAAGTAATACATAATTAAAGTTCAGTAGATTAAGTGTAGGTCATATTAGCCAAGAGAACAAGTTCAGGAGTTTGAGGGTTTATTTTTTTTCTATGCTAAATGCTTAGCCCTTGCTACTGTAGCTGCGACATTCTCAAACACAAATCTCACTTTGTGTGTGTGTGTGTGTGTGTGTGTATAAACAGAGCCCAGAGAGCAGCAAGGTGTGTTTCAGGAGATCTGTTGGCAGACCGTTTCCCCGACACTGACCTGCACCAACATGCTGAACGGCCGAGTGACCACTTACACAGAGTGCTGCTGTCTGTACGGAGAGGCCTGGGGCATGCAGTGTGCGCTGTGTCCTCCGAAACACTCCGGTACACACATTATTCCAGCATCATTATTCAGCAGCACAGAGAATAGCAACTAATCCAGCATTCAGTCTTAGTCTGGACTTTTTTATTGTTAAATCTCGCTCTCGCATCCAGCGCTGCCAGAAGACACTGCACATCTCTGATTAAGACACTTATTAATTAGTAATATCATGATTATGTATTATCTCTCTGGTGTCTCTGCAGTTTGTTCATCCAAGTTTTATTTTTCTCCCTGTAGAGGATTACGCCGTGATGTGTAACCTTAGAGGGTCGGGGTCGGTCAGACATCCGTATGGTCAGGACGCTCTGGTGGCCAGACCTGGTCACGAATACGAAGTCCCCCTGGAGTACGACCCGCAAGTCTTACCCCCTAACCCGAACTTCTACGAGGACTACGACGACTCAAACAGTGAGTAAGACTCCATCAGCCGGGCCGTGTGCTGCTCAGGGTTTATGCACAGCTCTCTTGTGCCATCATGTGGTCAAAATTCACCTTCTGCACAGTTTTACCTACCACTCCTTCAACTCCCTGTCATCTTTTCTTTATTTTAAATGATCATTTATTTCCAAACCTTAAACATTCACAATGCTGTTTTCCACTACATTAATGTAAATTATTATCTGTTTATTTTTTATGTCTGTATGAGCATCACTGTTTAAAAGTTGTGTCGTGCATTTTGGTTGTGTACCTAATATAGAAAACTAATACTACTAAAACATAAACAAACCAACAAAAACATATTGCAACGAATAAATAAATAATTAAGATGAATTACAATTGGCTAGTTAACAACTAACAAGAATGAGCTAGCTGGGCAGCGAATCAGTTTCTTGTTTGTTTGTTTGTTTGTTTGTTTGTCTAAAGTTTCTAAGTCTTTTCTAACATTTTGTGTTTGTTGCCTGATATTTATTTCTTAATTTTGAGTTTTTGCATAGTCTTACTTTTTTTTATTGTTAAACTTTTTATATTGTTTTTACAGTTAAATGGTTCTCTCATGGTTTCTGAATAATTTGCATGTTAATTCTCTTAAGTGTAAGTGCACATGCAGTAAATAAACAGAAATTTTGCAGGTAAAATGTCCCTAAAGGGCACAACTGTTAGTTTTAAATTTTAAGGTTATAGAAATCTTTAGATTTTCTCTAGTTTCCCTAGTTTATTTATCTATTTAACTCAAAGCAAAAAAAAAAAAAAAAAAATTACTGCTTTTTAATGAGGATTAAAAATTTAGGTTTATTTTTTAAAGCACTTTATCCATAGAACTTAACAATAATGAGAGGGAGTGTATGTAAATTCTGGCCCAAAGGTCTTCTTGCAGAGACACAAACACTTAAATAGCAAAATGTAACTTTATTTTAAAACATCTGTTGTAATGCAGTAAATTATGTGTGCATTGTTGGTTCAGCGGGAAGATACGAGTCGTTTGAGGGACTGCGAGCGGAGGAGTGTGGGGTGTTAAACGGCTGTGAGAACGGACGGTGTGTGAGGGTGCAGAAGGGCTACACGTGTGACTGTTTCGACGGATACACACTCGACATGTCCCGAATGGCTTGTGTTGGTATGCACATGCACACAAACACACACGCACACACATTATAATAAGCCAAGCACTTAAATATTATAGTGGGCCAAAGTAAGTGACTCAGTCCTAAAATATAAAATCGGCTGAAATACGGTAACGGTGCTAAAAGGTGTCTCAAAAAGTAAATTCAGATAGGCTCATATAACGCCCTTTTTCATGCTCCGTTTTTTGTAAATATGCATACACATTTATACTTTTATCAGATAAAAATAAACACATGAATGCAATTTCATGCCCTTTCTTGTAGTGTCCCTAACTTTTTTTTTTATTTAAATCTTTCAGTGATTTTAATTGTCATTCAGATGAAACTTTAGATTTTGATTTCACATAAAAGACATAAGCCTGAAAAGTGTATTATTCTAAAATGCAAAATTGTTACCATATTGCAACACACATTTGACAGGATTTGGCGCAGATTTTTTTGCTTTTGAAGCTTATATCTCTCATGCGAAGCGCTGAGGTAGCCATGCAATTTAATGGTATATACATGTTAACAATAATTATTTGGATTACAAAAAGTAATTTTAACTGAGTAAATTATAGTTTACCATGTGTTATGGCCACATAACATAGGATGTGTGACTAATTTAAAGTATTTAAACAAAATCACTGTTGTTAGTAATTAAAAAAAAAAAAAATCATTTTGTACAGAATACTTTACTTTAAGCAAGAATATTTACAGGTCATATACTGTATGCTTCTAAAAACTTATACCAACTATCAACACTCAAAGAAATATGAATAATTAGCATTTTTTTTAATTATTACTGTTTGAGGTGAGACAGTTTAACGCTGGAAAATGTCCATTTTTAGGGTACAAAAAAATAATAATTTCTCTCGAGAATTGTTGAAGTTAGCAAGATTGGTCACTTCCATGTTGCATAAACTTTAGAAGTAGGTTCTTTGTCACAGATTTATCTGTAGCGGTTGTATAACAAATAAAAAAAATAACAAAAGCACCAATGCTGTATTCTGGCCAATGAATCCTATTAACCTGACCAAGTACTTAAATATTTTAAGTCCTAGTCATGTGACTTGGTGCTGAAACATTACTGAAATAATTTACATATTAAAAAGACTCTCATACTCTTCAAATTAAGATAGAACAGTTTATTATTAAGCAATTTTTGATAATAATTACTGTTGTGTTGTTATTGCTATTTTGTTCCAGATGTAAATGAATGCACCGAGCTCAACAAGCGCATGTCTCTGTGCAGAAACGGGAAATGCATCAACACACAGGGTTCGTATAAATGCCAGTGTTTGCCAGGATACACACCATCAGAGAAACCTAACTACTGCGTTCCCATCATGCCGAGCGCTAGCACCGGCACAGAGTGACCACCAGGGGACGCCACCATCACAACACACACACACACACACACACACACACACACGCTCTTATTTAATCAAAGCCCATATAATCTGCACTGTATTATAAAACACACAAACACAAACACACACGGAGGGAAAAAAAAACGACAACAGATTTCTACTTGAGATGAAGATAAACGTTTCTCATTCTTTCTAATCTTATTGAGAGAAAACAGAACTGTATAAAATTGTTTATTGTCTTTATGTTTGTTTTTCAGTTATTATATTAGAAGGAGTCTTTAGTGTATTTTTTTGTTTGTTTGTTTATTTGTTTTTGTTTGTTTTTTCTATTGGGACAAACCCTATGAACTGAACACTGGGGGATAAATCAGCGTTCTTTACCCGGCGAGAGACTGATGGTTTATTCAATAATGTTATATTCCGGCATTTGTTTTCCTCTCTCAGCCCTCCTTTCCTCTCCTTATCCTTTCTTTTGCTTTTCTCCTTGCATCTTGGGTTCATCTCATATACACTAATTGTTAAAGTTATGTTTATATATCCTAAAATGAACCGTTTACAAGGTTCTATCTGTATGGTATCGGTTCTGTTTGGGAACTTTTCAAATCCGTCTCATCTTAAAATCCATGTAAAATCTAGTTTTTTTTTTTTTATGTTTATGGAATGTTGTTTGTGACCCCTTAAACTCTGCCTACTTGCATTTTTTAAATGAATTAATTTTAAGTGCTCTTCAGCTGTTCCTCTTGGAGAACCCTCAACGGTTTGAAAGAGAAGAACCCTTAATCATTTAAAAAAGATTAAATAATATAATCTAGAGCAGCTTCCATGTTTACCTTCCGTGTATAAACCTTTACATGTTACAAGGAACTCTTGAAGAACTTAAAACACTAATATCAGAAATGGTTTTAGTAAAGTTCTCAATATAGAATACTTTGAGAAGGCTAAAGAACCCAAATGATATGTAGAACTTTATACTTGTTTCTCTGTTCCAAGTAGAACCAGTTCAGAAAGCTAACATGACTTAGTTATTACAAAGAACTCTAGAAAAGACTGTTCATAAGAACCAGTTCCAAGAAGAACCCTTTAAAGAATGCTTAATCAGCCATAGTAGCACTAAATAACAGTTAGAACCCTGTAGCTGTTTTCATATCAGAGAATGTATGTTTGTATGGTTAGAAAAGAATGAAGAACCTGAATAATGTACAGCCTTACAGTTGAGTGTTTATTAGAAACTGTATACTTTTAGAAGTCTGAAAAAAATGAATGACTAATTAAAAGAACCTTTAAATTACATAAAACTAATTGCTTTTCTATAACAGAAGGTCCCTGGAACCCTTTTAGAGAAAACATAACAGCACTCAGTTATCACCAAGAACCCTGCAAATGAGTGTTGGTGTCAAACCATTTCTAGCAGAACCCTAATAACACTGTGTAGAAGCATTTTAGGAAGATCTTGCACTTATTGCAAAAAAACATGTTCTTTTGTAAGGATTCCCTGTGCCAATTGTAAGTAGGAACCCTTTCTGATAAAGACACTACTATTGTGTTCTACAGCCCTTAACAATTATTTGTTGTTGTTGATTTCAGCTTTCTGTAAGGGTTCTCGTTGAAAGGTTCAATAATCCTCCTAAAAGTATTCTAGCTCCGTTATTGGTTTCTGGGTTCCTCAGCGGTGTTTTGAAATAAATAATGGTCCTTAGATTTCTGAAGGTTCCTCTTTGCAACTCTCTGATGAAGATACTGCTGTAGGGTTCTCTGTTGTTTGATTAAATTTTAGTTCTTTAAAATGGGTTTCACTTGGAGCTGTTTTCTGATTGACACGAAGAGTCCCCCTTGGAATTCTGCAAGGTTCCCCCAGGGAAATGAATGAGGAATCCTTTAAGGTTCTAGATTTACTAAGACCCTAGGTAGCTGCTTAAATCCTTTAAGGCAGGTGTAAGTGTGTTAAATTAAAATAAAAGTAAATGTTATATCTACATTGTTACTATTAAAACCTTCAGGCTAATAGCCATGCCTGCAATTGGATAATTAATAACTAGCATGTGTGACGACACTGAAAGAAAAGCACATAGTCAGTGAGACGCTAATGCATGGTGCATTGTGGGTAATAAACTTTGTTACAAAGAAATTAGGAAGAAACTTAAAAAATATTTTATAAATTTGGATTGTTTTTTAATAATAAATAAATGAAAAAGTTCTAGAAATAATGTTAACTCGTGATGAACTTCACATTGAGAATATTACTTTTTTTTATCACAGTGACAATAAAACAACCTTTTTGTATTAAGGATTGAAAAAAAAAGTTCTCTGTGTCTGGAACATTGAACAACAAAATATTTTTGTTAAAATTCCTGTTCTTGTGTCGTTCCATGTTTATCCTTTATAAAGCTGATCTGGAATCAGATGGAGAAATTAAAAAACTGATTCTAGATCAGCAGTTTAACCTCATGTTCAGGTTAGATGGGAAAAAGTCAGAACATTACAGCAATACAACAGACAGCTAGATAATTGCAGTGCACGGTAAGATTGAATACAGCTAGCTGGCTAGCGGCTCATGCAAAGACAGGGTTAAATAACTTCTAGTATCACTTTATTTTTCTTTTAACTTGAGTGCAGTACTGGTGATGAATGCAGCCACCAGAACCAAGATTAAAATAAACTGCCATGGAGCTAGCATTCCATTTAGGAGCGAATATGCTAACGTGGTGTTAAGCTAATGTTTGAAAATAAAATAAATAAATAAAAAATCTGTAACTAAACATTAAGTGCAATTTTAACTTTTAGGTAGCAATCTAAAAACAAGGGAACTTCCACCCATTTCAGTCTCTAAATTTCAATGGTTGTCACAGACAATTAAACAGCAAATTAAGTTCATCTGAAAATGTACGCATGTAATGCTTGTATGTAAACTGACTAGTGTATTTTACCTAAGATTCTAAATGTTTCACTTGTAGCGAGCTGCACCAGTCTAATTAATATGTAAATTGATTAGCACAGTAATATACTTACCTAATAGTAATAAGTTAGCTAGTTATATTACCATCTACATTATCGTAGCTAATAATGTTATATACATTGGGAACCTTGTACTAGTAAACTTGCATCCACTGAAACAAAAAAACCCTGTGGTTTCTACAATAAGCTAGCTAGAACAATGTTGTATTTGAGGTATAACGTTAGCTAACTCTGTTATCATTAATGAGAAAAGTAATTAGTGCAGACATATACTAAGTAGTAGTGATAATTTATAGTACTATAGTACCACTATGGAAACTATAGTAGTCTAGAATGTTAGTAAGTTAGCTACAGTAAGTTAGTCCTAATAAGTCATTTAGCCATATTGTTTTATTGAATTAGCTAGCTATAGGGCATAGTGTAATTATTTAGCACATTATTAGCTTTACGCTTTTAAATTAGTAACTACAGAAATAGTAAGAGGCATCACGGTGGCGCCTCCAGTCCGCTCTGGGTTCAGTTCCCACATTGGGTCTGTGTGCATTAAGTTTGCATGTTTTCCCTGTGCTTGGTGGGTTTCCTCCTAATGCTAAAGACATGCAGATTGGGATAATTGGTAATTGTGCCCCATTATGGATTGGCTCTCCGTCTTGGGTGTGCCCCTGCCTTGTGCCCTAAGTTTCCTAGGAAAACGCCCCTGTGACTTTGTATACAGGATAAAGCGGTAAAGATGATGAATAAGTGAGAAATAGCTAGGTGTTTAGTTAGCTAGTAAAAGTGGTATTTTTTGTGGCAACTTAAACTGTTTTGAATGTTTATTTTACTACAAAACTATTAGCATGTTAGCAACGTAGCCATCCAAGCCTCACTAGCGTGAACGTCTGGTTAGATGAACTGAGGTAAATATGGAACGCAGCTTTTAGCCTTTATAGTTTTTTAACTACAGTACTTAACAACGCGACTCTTTATGTGAAAATGATGAAGTGCCTTATATAACATTTATATATAATTTTTACTTTTTACCCAAATTGTTTTATTTCCCAGGAGAAGTCTTGCCAGGTCGCAAAGCTGCTATTAAACAGCCGTGGGATTTTGTTTGTTTTAGTTTTTTTCCCTTTCTTTTTTTTCTTTTTTTGTACATTTAAACAGAAGAGTTTTGATAAACACTTTGATGTATTTGTAATTTGTTTATGAATAAAATAGCTCTTGTATGTTTCTCCATATACGAATGTACATTAATAAATTGTAATAAATTGCCAATGGTGATATTTACACACGCTTTTATTGTTACTTTACTATAATTATTATGATTTATTTTTCATCTGTTATGTATTACCTACTTACACAAGATAAAACCGATCATGTGATCGTGTGACATCATCACAAGACTTGCATGCTAGCTAGGTACCTTAGCTAATGTTAGCATCTTTTATTCAGAATGAATAAGGAACTGACTAAGTCATTGTGGTGATGTCATATGGTCAAGTTTGTGTTTGGCTGCTCAAATGGAACATAAGCTCCACCTTCTTTGACCATGTCACTCTGTTAAAAGAGTGTGTGGGTTTGTGTGTCCATAGTGTAAAAGTATGAAAGCAAAAATTAAGAAAGACCGAGCAATTGATAAAAAATATAAACCAACACACATACTGTACACACAAACTCTGTACAGATTGTGTTTTTGTTTTTAATTTCATTAATTCATTTAATTTTTTATTATTTTGTAAAACTTTCTCATGGATATATTGATAAATTTGTATGTGTGTGTGTGTGTGTGTGTGTGTGTGAGAGAGAGAGAGCAGATAGAATCAGAAAAAGGAAAGAGCCATTGATGGAGTGACGAGGGATAGACAATGAGAGGAAGGAAAAGAGGAGGAGACGAGTGTGAGAGAGGGGCGTGACAGATAGAGAGAGTGTGTGTGTATGTGTGTGTGTGTGTGTGGAGCGTGAGCGAGAGACACAGAAGGACAGAATCACATGCTCACCTCTCGCACAGCACGCAGCTCATCAGCTCTGATCTCATCTCTATAAAGAGCAAGTATGTGTGTGTGTTTAGGTGTGTGTGGGTGTGTACATGTGTGAGTGTGTGTGTGTGTTTTTGTGGGTGTGTGTGCATGAGAGAGAGAGAGAGAGAGTGTGTGTGAGTCTGTGTCTGTGTGTGAGCACCCAGTTGGACTAATACAGAACGTGTGGATTTAAGAGATTCAGCAGTGAGGTAAGAAAACTGATATTTTACTACTGAACACTGTATACACACACACACACACACACACACACACACACACAGTATTATACTCATCTCTTATTGTTGAAAACGAGTGTGTGTGTGTGAACCTAACCAGATTTTTTTACTAAACTTATCTGTGCTTTTGGACTTTTATGTTTAAAACTTTAACACACAACACACCAAATCAGGTCAAGGTCATGTGGCAAAATATTGTGTGCGTGTGTGTGTGTGTGTGTGTGTGTGTGCATGACTTTTAAATATCACAATTTATATACATATCTTAAAATCTAAAGTGTATGTTTATTATTATTATGATTATTGTTTGTTATTATTATTATTATTATTATTATTATTGTTGGTGGTGAGTGTGTGTGCGTGTTGCCACACACTGTGTGTGACTGTTGATGTCATTGCTGTCCAAGCATTGATGGACATGCTTTTTGTCTCTGATTGATTACTGTGCCAACACACACACACATACACACACACACACACACACACATAGACAGCTCTGTTTTATAAATACACTTGTATATATGACTAATAATCATTAACTTACTGTATACACTTAAGTCAATTTACTAGTGTAGACACACACACACACACACACACACACACACACGTTACACACCTAGACAGAATAAACATGAGCTTTACTTATTAGTAGAAAATATATTTAATTTAATATAACATTTAATATTTATATTAAAATAATTTTATTAAAAAGTTTGAAAAACCAATTTGAGACACACACACACACACACACACACACACAGCTTGTTATAATCATTAATAAAACAATTGTACTAATTTTAGTACATTAGAACACTCCCACACCCTTAAACCGTTGATATATATAGTATGTAAACAAAAGTAATCTGAGTAAAGATTAAAATTAGTATATTTATGACTATTTTTTGTTCCTATATTTAAATTTATTCCACATTACATTAACACACACACACACACACACACACTGCATGCAGCACTGTGTACTGAAGGTTCATTTACGATAGTAGATGAACACACTAATACACACTAATGTTTACATGAAAATAATCATCCATTGTTTTATACCACATCACGCACACACACACACACACACACACACGCACACGCATGCATGCATATACAGAGAAAGCCAAAAAATATATTGCTCCCTCCTGATGGTCATATGATAGCTTTAATGATGGTACGACTAATGATATCTTTAGAGAAAACATTTACTGTACAGTATTACACACCGCTGCCATAATTCAGTTTAAGTTTTAAAAAAAGATAATAACCGTTGAAGTGTGTATATATTTAAACGGGGCCCGCTGTGTATATATCAATCATCATAGTCAGGTGGGTGGAGCTATAATAGACGTTTTCTGTTGTTGTTGTTGTTGTTTTTTGACAAAATTAATTGGTATAAAAACAGATTTGTGTCATGTCTGTTTATTTCACATCATGCTGGAGGAGTGGGGTCTCAAACGTTTAAGGCTGTGGGTCATTAGATTAGTGATAAGGTAAGGGGTTCAAGCCCCCGCACTGATAAGATACGACTGTTGAGCCCTTGAGGTGCTGTATCCTCCCTAACCCCAGCTTCCTGAGTGAGATATGCGAAATAATCATTTCACTGTGCTCTGAGATACAGGTGACAAATAAATGAATCTTATCTAATATAAAATTGATAAACTCATCCCATGTGGTTTCGTAGATGATTTGTAAGTTATTATTATATTTTTTATACTACAGTGTTTAAGTTTAAAGTGTGAAACCACTGAAACATGCTAATGTAACATTGATGATGATGATGATGATGATGATGCTGTTATTATGGGCTTTGGGGCAGCCGACCAATCAGTGGCAGCGAGTGAAATCCCGTTTAGTTTCATAAAGCTGTTGTTTCACTGATACAGATAAACACTAGCGCGCTTTTCTTTTCCAACAACTACAGTATTCATTTCTTTTTTTTCTGACTCTTTCATTTCTTGAAGCCACAGGGACAGGATTAGCCCGAGGTCGCTTACAGACTGTGTAACTCTCAGGCTCGTTCTTTTAATAAGCACTCTCACCATGACACACACTTTCCTATCAGATTTCCGTCCTTGTAAATGCACGTGATTAAAATACTCTCAGGCTATGTGGCAGACACATGGCTCATAGAAGCCGGTTCTTCATTGAAGAAGTTCTGGTTCCAATAGTATTATTAGTTCATATTACTTTATGGAAAATTAGTTACGAAAGGATCTGACAATAATAACGAAATCTCAACAGTGATGGTGGTGAACATCATGGTTCTCTTGTCTGATGCTTATCTCTGTAGGCATTGCAGTTTTACCCCCCACTAATAACGCAAAGTAGGTCCTGGACTGCAGAGAGAGAAGCTAATAGGGATTGTGAAGCTAGAAGGTACAGTAACATCCTCCGTGAAAGTAAAGGCACTGTAGCTTCATGAAGCTATGATGAGGATCAACGTTTCTTTTTGTGTGTGTGTGTTCGATTGGATCGCTCTTTCATTCTGCAAAAACTTTTTACCTAAAGGTATAAATAAAGAAACCTGAACCTGAACCTCAGCAAAGCTTGAAGGGCCAGTGACGTTCTGGAGAACCTTGAAGGGAAAGCAATTTTTGTCAGATAGAAGGTGCAATGTTCTCTGTGCAGGTACACAGTAGAGCAATGTCTTTTAGACGTTACAAGAGGCCATCCTCTGTGGTACTGCAAGAAGGTATAAATCTCTTGCAAAGCTGATGGCAGAAGGTCTTCTGTAAAACTAAATAAGACAACCTTGTTCTTTGTGAAGCTCATAGTGACAGTAACATTCACTTTGAAGAAACATGGGAAAGTGTCACTCTCTGTCGCACC
The DNA here is from genome assembly GCF_024256425.1 of Clarias gariepinus. Classification (NCBI taxonomy): domain Eukaryota; kingdom Metazoa; phylum Chordata; class Actinopteri; order Siluriformes; family Clariidae; genus Clarias; species Clarias gariepinus. Next base: position 10,141,053 of record NC_071112.1, on the reverse strand, counting down.
AGAAGGGACAATTAAATCCTTTATTGCAAAGCTAGACGTCATTCTACAAAATGTTCTTTGCTAAGATAGAAGGAACAGTGGTGTCCTCCAGCAAAGATATGGAGGGGAAGGGAATTAATGTTTATTGTGAAGCTAGAAGGAGCATTGGTATCCTTCATCTTGCTTTTCGAAGCTAGAATGGAGAGCAATATCTTCCCAAATCTACAAAATGGAGCAGGGTGCGTCCACAAAGCTACAAGGTGGAGCAACTTCCTCCACAAAGCTACAAGGTGGAGCAATGTCCTCCATAAAGCTACACAATGGAGCCGTGTCCTCTTTAAAGCTACAAAATAAAGCCATTTCCTCCACTAAGCTACAAAATGGATCGATGTCCTACACAAAGCCACAAAATTCAGCAATGTCCTCCACAATGCTACATAATGGACCCACATCTAATGTGAGCCATGTCCTCCACAAAGCTCCAAAATGGAAAGGGATAATAAGTTCCTCTGTGAAGGTAGAAGGAAGGGAGATGTTCTCCTTAAAGATACTGTATAAGAGGAAGCGATGTCCTCTGTGACGCAACTTTTGTTGCAAATGTGAAAAATATAGTGACATTCTCTACAGAGCCAAGAAAGGGCAGGACACCATCTACAAAGCTCAGAGATGGAGCAAAAAAAGTTAGGACTCTAAGTGTAGATGGTGAAAAGTTAGGAAGTCAACCCAGTTTTGTGTGTGGTCAGGTGGGGTGGTAGTCCAGAATGCATCCTGTGAAACGGTGAACACTCTGGGCCTTCAGAAGTGTGGGCTGTATGGTAGGGGTGGAGGTGGGGCGATGGGCAGATACGACTGGACTGGATGGAGGTTGGGGAAGATGGATGAGTGATTCAATCTGTTGATAAATAACCCAAGGCTGGGAGTTTATCTCAGTCATTGCGGGATTTCAGGAGTTGATTATTTAGCTGATCTAATTTATTGTTAAAAAAACACCACGTGTTAATAGATGTAGTTTGTATGTTACCTCATGCTGAAGTTCAAAAAACTAATGCATTGTACAAACTAATGCTTTATCTTTATTGTAGTATACAGTATGAATGGTGTCGCACAAATTTAAAAAAATGTTCTGCAATTCCTTTAGAATGGAGTCACATGAAAAGTGTTTATGTACTAATTTTGACATAAGATTATAAAAACTTTCGTGTATTAAATAACAAATATTTAATTATAATAACTTCTCCAAGACTCATAACTAAGTAAATAAACTTTTGACACATTATAAATATACCCATAAATATACCCATATCTCTAATGGATTGTGCATTGTGCATCTACTAGAATAAATAAATTAGTCAGTAATTGTAATAATAAAATATATTTTGAGAATAGTTTCACGTGAGAATTTGTAAAATTGCTAAACACAGTGCGTGTGTGTATGTGTGTGTCGTACATTCATATTTGAATAAAACGAAATAAACTTTGGCTGCTAAATTACGATCACATTCCATAGCTGTTGAATAATTTCCAGTTCTAGACTGGATTTTTAAAGATAATGTTAAAAAGTGACTCATAAGTTCATTTCCATCCTACTGGTGGTTGTGTTTAATGTGTGTGTGTGTGTGTGTGTGTGAACCGTGTCATTTTCCCTTGTTAAAGGAAAGACCACATCACACTCACACGACAACAGCACATACATTCCTAGCATAGCATTTCACTTTTTTACTCAGCATGTTCTGACAGTCGACCGTATGTTACACTGCAATAATTCATTATTTATTTATTTATTTATGGTAAATATCTTCAGTTATTTGGTCAGGTGAATGAATGTGTCCATGTTGTATTATTTTGCAGATTTTATGTTTGTGAGGCATGATAAGAAAGATAAAGGCATAAATATATTTTCCTTTTTTATTACATTTTTTTTTTACATTTTTACTTAATTTATTTATTTTAACATATATTTATTTACCTCAAAATACTTTACAGAAATACTCTCTCACTCACTTATCTTTTATACCGCTTTATCCTGTATTCAGGAGTCTATCCCAGGAGGCTTAGGGCACGAGGCAGGGTACACCCTGGACAGGGTGCCAATCCATCGCAGGGCACACACACTCTCATTCATACACCCATTTACACACTACAGGCAATTTGGGAACGCTAATAAGCCTAACCTGCATATTTTTGGACTGTGGGAGGAAAACCAACAAGCACGGGGAGAACATGCAAACTCCATGCACACAGAGACGGGAATCGAGCCTGGCCGGGAATCGAACCCGGACTCTAGAGGGGCAAGGCGACAGTGCTAAGCACTACCACTGTTCAGTAACAAATGTAAAATAAAAGTGTTTAAATTACTATAAAAAATTAAGTTTATTGATCAGGATCAACATTTAAACATTATGAAAGCATGCAGTAGTATTTCAGTGTCAAGAAAATGAAGTAAAGTAGTTCACCTGAGTCCAGTAGAAGCAGAACAGAAATGTATCTAAAAACAGAGCTTGGTCTCAATGCTTTTATTACTTTAACCAGCACCGATCCTGGAATAAATCTGATTCAATTTATTAATCATTATTACTAATTAAATTATTATGGTTAATATTTTTTCATTGCTTTCTCAGTAGAGACACACTGATCGTTATCAGTTATACATAGTTTCTCACATTTTTCAAACTTATTTCCATAAATTGTTTTGATTCAGTAACCATTGTTAAAAAGGCTATTTAAATTAAATTGAATTGTATATTAAAAAGAAAACCAAGCTAAATTTGTGTAATAGGTTAAATGAATGCAATGAAATTCCCAGTACTGACTTTATTTTAGGTTTAGTAAATAAACTTGTTTGGCAACAGGTTACAATCAAAAAGTTGTGGAAGCAATCAGTAGTTTTTCAGCATTGTATAGGATTAGCATATTCCTCATTACAGCTGTTTCTGATGTAAAGATTAAATGATAAACATGCAGGGTCCAAAGTGTAGCTGTCAGATTTGAACAGAAAAGCTGCAGATCAAACTGCGTGATGAAAGCAGTGAACTGATGATAGACCGATAAACATCCTTGTTTACTCAGAATTACCCATGTTAGGTGAACGGATATCAGTCGTTCTAGTAGAGATTTAAACCTCAAACCTTGTCAGGTGAAATAGATGTCGTAGCACAAGCCTCGCCTGAAAATGTTTGTGTAGTGTCGTTACACCACCACATCCACAATACACCAGATCACAAATGATAAACCTTGTGTAGTGTAAGAAATACAGCCATTTTTGAACCGGTGCGATGTGTCAAAAGCTGCACGACAGCCGAGCAGTCAATCATTTACTACTTTAACCAGCACCGATGTTCTACCGTGACGCTTCTCAAAGATTTGAATTATATTATTTCTGTTTGGTTTTTTTTTTACTATCAAAAAGAACAAAACTCTTTTGCAACAATGTTTTTCGATGTAAGACAAAAATGAACAAAAGCTTACTTTAAAATAAAAAAGAAAGAAAGAAAAGCTATTTCTGACGAATGGATTATATTAAGCGAGGACTCCTCTCAGTTCCTGGGGATGATTTCAAAATAACCTGCTGGTATTTTTATTTAGAAAACAAAAAACGTGCAGTTAATAATATGCAAAATTACTTTGTAGAAAAAAAAAAGTTGCCACTGCTGGTTTTATTTATTTATAAAAAAAAAAGAGAACTAGTTAAGGTGATTACTGTGAGTGTAAGATCCTCGACCTGCTCTCTTCTTAACTTAAATGCTTAGAAAGTTTCTGCACCCTCACCTGCCCTGCAGTATCATGCATCAGCTGTGTATTGCAAATGCAAAAAAAAAAAATCTGTGTGTGTATGTCTATGTGTGTGTGTGTGTGTGTGGGTGTGTTTGCATGTGAGTGCACCACAGGATGTTTGATCGCTGCTATAACATGACTTCCCCACTTCAAAAAGTTGCTACGTTACAGGTGAGGAAGTTGCCTCTGTGTTTATGTGTGTGTGTGTGTGTGTGTCTGTCTGTATTTGTGCACAGGAAGAATGATAGCTTTGCTCGCTTGTTTTTTTCCAAATTGTAGGGAAAATCCACATGTGGATTTGCACGTCTCTTCAATAATTAACCTTCGGATCACAACACTGTCTTTGTTCACACACACACACGCACACACACACATACACACTCATTAATGTCTTTACTCTTGCTCTAATTACCTCATTGTTAATCATTGGGGTATTTTCACATGCACGCACGCACACACACACACACACACACACTATCAGGACCAGACACATTTCTATCATAATCGGGACCTTCAGAAAACCTGCACACACACACACACACACACACACACACCAAACCCTCCCCCTCTTTCCCTGATTGTGTTGGAGCTCCTGTTTCCAGTAAACTAGCTATTTATAGAATGTGTATGTGTGTGTGAAAGAGGGAGAGAGAGAGGTAGCGGGGTGCCTGGCTCCTGATATGAGAGCATTTGGTTCACTTGGTCTGTGACATCACTGCTCTCTTCCTCCTCCTGTTCATTTTGCTTCGAGACATAAAATGCCTAACCACAACGTTTAAGAAGTATATCCTTTTACTGCTATTATATTGAAAACTAACTACCGTAGCTCACTGTGTAAATTTATTGCTGTGTGTAATTGTGTTGCGAACAGGTCCGTATGGTTTGCAACAGGTGTTGTTTTATTCTTTATAACAGCAGCCCTGACAGCAGTGCAGCTTTATATTGATGGTTGCTCTCTGATCCGGTATCGTTACCATAGCAACCGCTTATTCACAGGGTCATGCATGCTGAGGGTACGCTGCTCTGATCACAACCGGAAGAGTCATTTCTGTAAGATATATGGAAGGAGTCTCCAGTGTTAGCGCTGTGTAACAGGGGTTTTTTTTTTTTACAATTTTTTTCCCCTCGTTTACTTGAAGAAAGATAATAAAGAGAGATGGGACGTGCAGTTAAAGGAAAGTTATCAGCTTGTTCTGCAGGTTGTTTCTCGGTTGTTTCTTCACGTTCATGTGTGCGACAATTAGACCTAGTCTGTAAAGTTTTTTTTCTCAATTTTTCGTTATAAACACACGCTCGGATTTTGCATTAGAATCATTTTGTAAGATTTTGATTGCCTTTGATCTCTCCGGAGATCTTTGATCTTTCAGGAGACCTTGTCACACATACCAAGAACACATAGGGCACTTTGATGTTATTCGGACCCCGTGATTGTGTGTGTTTTTGTTACAGGGATAAGTATGCACTTATTTTAATATCCACCATACCATACACAAGTACACAGACACGTTTTGTCACAGTGACGTATTCAGTTATATAGTGGAAGCTGCTGATATTTCTGTAATGAAAGCCACATTCAGGATTCACACGCTAGGTTTTTAAGGTTGTCTAATGATAACTCCTCAGGGAAGATGGCGTTAGGGTTGTTTATGAGGAATTGTGTAAGTCTGACGTGTGAGACGAGTACATCTTAACCACTGCTTCACGGCCAGAGTGAACAGAATGCAGCAATTCATTCAGATCAGAGTGATGGAATGTTATTCAAAGTTCTTCGGGGCAGCGCTGCAGCATGAGCGGTTGACGTTGCTAGCCATGAGGCATGCTAATGCCTTTGGGAATGGTTTCTGAAAAGCAGCCAAGGCCACTCATGACGTACTTTTCTTTTGAAGTGTGTGTGTATATGAGTGAGTGATAGCTTTTTGGTTTTGTTTTTTTCTGAGGAAAATCTAATTAAGGCGGCAGGGTGACGAAGTGCTAAGCACTGTGGCCTCGTATCTCCAGGGTCCAGGTTTGATTACTGCCTCAGGTCTGTGTGCGTTTTTCTGACTTTGCATGTTCTCCCCGTGCTTGTTGGGTTTCCTACAGGTTCTCCGGTTTCCTCCCCCAGTCCAAAAACATGCATATTAGGCTAATAGGCAGTCACAAATTGCCCGTAATGATTGTGTGTGTTTCCTGCGATGGATTGGCACCCTGTCCAGGGTGTACCCCACCTCATGCCCTATGTCTCCTGAGATAGGGTCCAGGCCCCCCGCGACCCTTTATACAGTATAAAGCCGTGTAGAAAATTAATGAATAAAAGAATGAAAATCTAATGAAATATCAGACCTACTTCTCTAACACTGATTATTTTTCTCTAATAGCACGCCCCCTAGTGTTTCATTCCTCTCACTTTACAGCAGCTGTGAATGAGCCGTTACTGTAAAAACCATAAGACACCAGGACGTGTGCATGCATTGATATAAACTTCAGAGCTGCTGTTATAGAAAACTAATCAGTTAACCAAACATATTTTTTCTGCTCTAAATTTAGGTGTGTGTGCGTGTGTGTGCTTGCAAACAAAGCCACCGCCTGCACTCAGCTTAAAAAAAAAAAAAAAAAACTTCCTTCCTTCTTACCAAACTTACCACACAATACACTGCTGCACTTTCCCATCATGTGCAGGCTTGTAACCTGTGTGATACATCGATGATGTCATCATCTGTCCATCCAATCAGACATTACAGTTGGTGATAGATCAATCAGTGTAATTACATCCCATTTTTAAACATTGCAATAAAAGAAAAGTAGGATTTTGTGCCATATTTTTATAATAAAGTTGTGAAATCCTAATACGACTGGCCATGACCTAAACTGAAATGACCTGGATTTCACTATGATGAAATAAAGTGCACTAGAAAGCAAAAGGAAAATATGAAAATTATGTTTTCAGTAAAGGTAATAGAACTTTAAGAATTAAATTTTTTATTTATTTATTTATTTTTTTACAAATTTAGGCTGAAAATGTACAATATTAACAAAAGTTATTAAAATAAAATAGCATTAAAATAGAAGGGTATACAATATGCAGGATTTGCAGATGAATAGAAATAAATTATAAAACTAGGTATAAAAGTTGAAGAATATAGAAGTGTAATAATATGTTGTGCTGGTATGACATCAGCAGTATGATTAAAACATGAAGTAAGAAACGGAATGGTACTGATATGTGTGTTAGCAGACGTGTGGTTGTTCAGATTTCCATATTTATTCCATATTTATGTGTAAATGATCAGCAGGTAAACAGTGACAAAGAGCAACTCCTACTGTAGGTATGGCACTGAAGACATGCTGTGGCTGTAGTGCACTGTAAATGCAAGCTGTACATTAAGTTCACCGTAGGTGCTAATGATGTGATCAGCACCTCATGACACACCTTATGACATTCATTGCCCAAAGTGGGGTAAAAAACAATACGGATGCATTCATAAATGTGTGTGTTTTGTTTGCTCTGTCAGAGAACATGAAGCTCTTGATGAGCTTGCATGAATGGCTCCTGGTTCTTTTTCACTACAGTGAAAGTTAAACACTGAAATCACAGCCTAGCATAAATCTTTCAGTAATGCAATCAATGTAGCAGGTACAGTAGGCTAACGACACACACTAACTCTTCTCCTTTTGTAGGGTGCCATTACTTTAGACCTCATTGAACTGCTAGTCTTATTTGCCCTAACTAAAAATAAATAAATGATTAAAACTTAACAAAGTGATCTATTTATAAACTCTCAGTAATTCATCAACAGGCCGACAACCTGTAAACAACCTGTAGACCACTTGTAGGCCACATGAAGACCACCTGTGGAGGATTTGTAAATAATCTGAAGACAACCTATAGACTACCTGTAAACAATCTGTAGACCACCTGTAGATCACCTGTAGACTACCTGTAAACAATCTGTAGACCACCTGTAGAACACCTGTAGATAACCTGTAGACAATCGGTAAGCCACTGTAGGCCACATGTGGACGATCTGTAGAACACCTGTAGATAACCTGTAGACAATCTGTAAGTCACTGTAGGCCGCCTGTAGACGATCTGTAGAACACCTGTAGATAACCTGTAGACAATCGGGAAGCCACTGTAGGCCACATGTAGACGATCTGTAGAACACCTGTAGATGACCTGTAGACAATCGGTAAGTCACTGTAGGCCGCCTGTAGATGATCTGTAGAAAACCCGTAGATTACCCGGAAAACCCCATGTAGGTCACCTCTATGTAATTTAAAGATAATCTGTAAGCCACTTATAGACTACCTGTAACAATCTGTCGACCACATCTAGATGATTTATATACAATCTGTATACCACCTGTAAACCACCTGAGGACAACCTGTAGATTACCTGTTGATGATGTGTAAACCACCTGTAGACATTGTGTAAAGGACCTGTATACCACCTGTAAACCACCTGAGGACAACCTGTAGATTACCTGTTGATGATGTGTAAACCACCTGTAGACATTGTGTAAAGGACCTGTAGGCCACCTGTAAACCACCTGAGGACAACCTGTAGATTACCTGTTGATGATGTGTAAACCACCTGTAGACATTGTGTAAAGGACCTGTAGGCCACCTGTAAACCACCTGAGGACAACCTGTAGATTACCTGTTGATAATGTGTAAACCACCTGTAGACATTGTGTAAAGGACCTGTAGGCCACCTGTAAACCACCTGAGGACAACCTGTAGATTACCTGTTGATGATGTGTAAACCACCTGTAGACATTGTGTAAAGGACCTGTAGGCCACCTGTAAACCACCTGAGGACAACCTGTAGATGATCTGGAGACAACCTGTAGACAACTTGTAGATGATCTGTATACAATATTCTCTAAACCAATAAATAAATACCACTATAGCTAAATATATAGACAGATAGACAAGACTGTAAATAAATAAATAAATAAATAAATAAATATAATGATAAATAAATAAATACACCAATAACTAAACAGGTAAATAAATGACTTTTTAGGTAAAAAAAAAAATATCGTAATAAATATCGTAGATAGACCGGCTGAAAGATAGAGAAACTGCAGTCTGATATACATTAGCATCTAATGCTGGAACCGATCGCTAACTTGCTAGCACAATTAATGTTTATGCTAATGCTGATACTATCGCTCTAGCAGTTCATACAGTAGTTTCATGATCAGTTGCCTAGGTGTTTTCTTTTCATGTTAACTGGGGGAAGGTTTATTCACTGAGTGAGAATTTACGGAGAGAAAGAGATAGAGTGTGAAATTCTTTGGTGATGAAGTGTTTTGTCTGCAGCGTGGCTGAAAAAACAAACACACTGCTAACTCTGTAGCGTGACGTGTCGTTGGTGCTGTTGTTAGCGGGACATTAGCGTCTCGTTCTATTGTCTCCTCAGAAGCTTGATTTATGTGCCATTGTTACTATGTTCTTTTTTTAGAGGTCATTTGAAGGTGAGGCTAAAGGCGTAGGAGATGCTAACGTCACTTTCTTGCTTTAGAGCAGAGCAGGAAGTTGTGATTTTTTTAAACACACATCCTGTTGATGGGCTGCAGAGAAAAACGCGAAAACACACAGCGCTTTTATCATTACTCATTACAGGGAATTGATTCTCTCTGTCTCTCTCTCTCTCTCTCTCTCTCTCTCTCACACACACACACACACACACTTCTCTGTCACTTGGACAAAAAGTACCAAATTTTCTCAAGCATGCTGCTAATTAAACACACACACACACACAATGTGTGACACATCTCCTGTGTTGTGTTCCACTTTACCTTTAGCTGTGGTGTGTATTTTTAGTGCCACACAGGCAGGAAACACACACTGGGAAAAGAATAGCAGGAAGACCCGCCACTGTTTACACACACACACACACACACACAGAATTCTACACTACATGCATTCAGAATGCAAGAAAGAAGGAAAGAAAGACTCTGCAGACAAAAGGGAAAAAAATCTAAGTTCAAAGATGGAAAGATAAAGTGAGAAGAAAATAGATGGAAATAAGGAAAAGAGAAGGAGAAACAGCGAAAGAGAAGAATAATGCCCAGATAGAGAAAGAGAGGGAGTCAGAAAAAAACAGAGAAAGCCAGACTGAAGTAAAGTGAAAAAGAGATGGGTAGATGGAGAGAAACAGAGAGAAAGCTCATGAGATAAATCCAGAAAGAGAGGGAGGAGTGAATTAATGAAAGAGAGTGGAAAAAAGAGAGATAATATGGCTTTGAGAGAGAGAGAGAGAGAGAGAGAGAGAAAGAGATTCTATCTGAGTCTTTAGTTGCATCTTTTGTATTTGGAATTGGTATTTCGTATTTTTTAAAGGGAATATTTATTAACGTAAAATGTGAAAAAAAATACAATGAAAATATAATCATCAGAAAAGAATGTTGAGTTGTTGCTTTTGATGTTCTGTTGTTATTGTTTTTTTTTTTTTGCTCTTGTTGTTTTTGTTATTTTTGTTATTACTGTAATTCCTGTTGTTGCCGTAGTTGTTGCTGCTGCTGGTGTCGTTTCTGTTGTTTTTGTTGTTGTTGGAGTTGTTCCTTTTGTCTCTGTTATTGTAGCTGTTTATGTTGTTGCTGCTCCTCATATTGCTGGTGTTGTTCCTGTCGTTTCTGTTGTTGTTGCTATCTCTGTTGTTTTAGTCCTTATTACTGCTGTTGCTGCTTTTTGTTGCATTGGTGCCGTTCATGCTGTTGTGTTTGCTCTTTTTCTGTTGTTGTTGTTGTTGTTGTTATTTCTGTATTTTTTGTTAATGCTGTTTCTGGTTTTGTTTTTGTTGTTCTTTTTGTTGTTGCTGTTGATCTTGTTGTGTCTGTTGTTGCTCTTGTCAGAAAGTTTGTGTTCCTCAACTTTTTCTTTCCGTCTTAGTTCATCTTGTGCATATCATATAACTTGTTCTGTACTAACCACCATTTTATTTTATAATAAAATTACTTTCTAAGTAATCAAGCTTTTTATTCATTTTAATTCTCTCTCTCTCTCTCTCTCTCTCTCTCTCTCACACACACACACACACAGAGTTTCACTTTCAGTCCTGTTTAAGGTTCTGAGAGAAGTGTGCAGGAAACACTTCATATTTTTATCCGCATGAAAATTAAAGTGTCCGCCATGCTCTCCGCGCACAGGCGTAAAGAATTTCAAAATATTACTGCAGTAACGCCTTTATTTTTAGATCAGTATAACTTTAGAACAACTGTTATCTGTAGCTAACTAAAACATTAAAATGATAAACATCTGCTTTAATATATACTTATAGAAATAATCGTGTGACCTGACTTTTTTTTTTATTTTATTTCGTGACATCTTTTGACCTTAATGTAATTTATTTCATTTTATTTATTAATTTTATTTGTTTTTATGTTGGTCTGAGCATCTGCTGCTCGGTGTCGAACTGAACTTCATATTACTTTAACTTCATAATTCCACTTATCCTTTTCTACTAATTCTAGTTTATTCTGATTCACTGTTAAAGTCATGCATTTCTGGAACCTGAATAAAAACTTCGGTGAAGCGTAAAGCTCTGCTTTCTCTTCTGCTTTTTATTTTCTACTGAATTCAAATCAGAAAATCATTAAATCAATGCTGAAAACTCTATGGAGCTTAGATTATTGGAAAATATGAAGGAAAATATGTTTATTAAAATATGTTTATTATTTTCACAATATGAGTGTGTGTGTGTGTGTGTGTGTGTGTGTGTCAGATTTCTTATTGTAAATCTAGTTACTGATAACAGTGTCATCACATCCTCAAATCAACCAACAGTGGGCGAGTGACACAGACAGGTAAAGGGAATTGAGAAAGAGGGAGAGAGAGAGAGAAACAGAGAAAAGTACCCTAAATCTATCCACAATTACTTTTACTTTTTACAATTGGAGTCTAGAGGCGGGTCTAAAGTTTTGTACAATGTTTAATTTCAGGGTCTTAGACTTAAGAGCATCACTAAAGCACATGGTTTTGTGCGCATGGGTGGGGCCATGTGACTTGAGCAGGAAAGATGCATGTGGTTTTATGGTGTGCTGAACTGATCAGATGCTGCACCCCGTTACCTTGTCTTTTGCTAAACCTGTGAATTACTTCATGTATAACAAACCCAGGGACATCAGAGCAGGTAATCACCCCTGAGCCGGGCATCAGAGCAATTAAACTACCTGAGCGGGGAATGAGAACAACTAAACATCCCTGAGCGGGGCATCAGAGCAGTTAAACACCCGTAAGCAGGGCATCAGAGCAATTTAACATCTGTGAGCAGGGCATCAGAGCAGATAAACAGCCCTGTATGTCTCGTCTGCTGTTTAATATACACATTTGCTCCTCCTGCTGATCTGTGTGCACTTTATCCTGTCTATTAAACTACTTAAAAGAAGTGATTAAATAAACTAAAATAAAAATATATAACACACACACACACACACTTTTAAAGAAAAAAAAGAAGCAAATGAAGAAACATTAATGACTTATTTTAATGTGAGTAATCACAGAACATCCTTGTGACATCATAAACAAATTAATCACTTTCACACACATCTTTACTACAGGAGGAATTGAGAGTAGAACACACACTCATTCACAGCCTACCCCTAGGTAGTGTGCAGTTATCACATCTGTTGCCTTTGCATCTCACTGTCAGATCATAGTCTTTTTGTACACTTCTTTACTAACACACACAGAATTTCTGTTCATCCTATCCTCCGTCTATCCACCTCTGTCTATCCGTCTCTCTCTCTCTCTCTCCCTCTCTCTCTCATTTCCTCTTCCCGCTTTGTGTCATCTGCTCTCTCTGTGGCTCAGTTTGAGGATCTGGGCATGTTGTGTTTTTGGTCATCTGGTGTGAGTCAAGACGCTAAACTCTGTGTGTGTGTGTGTGTGTGTGTGTGTTTGTGGGTAAGAGCGCATGTTCTCAAAAAACCAAGGTGTGTGCATGTTTGTGTGTGTCTGTGTGTGTGTACAGTATGTTTGTGTGTTCAATAAAGCCAGGTGTGTGTGTGTGTGTGTGTGAATGAGTTTAGTGAGGCTTTTAGTTAAGGGTTCTTAAACCAAGCAGTTGAAACCAAGGAGTTTAATTATAGATAAAGTGTGGTTAATGAATTCGGCTTTTATACTTGTGTGTGTGTGTGTGTGTGTATGTGTGCGTGGTTAGCGATACACTTAAAGCTGATAAAGAAATGTTTTGTTTTTTTTGAAGTGCTCTCTTCAGCTCTTTCCTTCACACAATTTGTTCGACTTCTCTGGTGCTGCGGGTCTCGGTGCGTCTCACAGACAGAGCCTACTGTATGTGAAGTTGAATCCATGAGATCAAAGTGACATCATCAGACTTCAAAAAGTTATCAGTTCACCAAAAATAAATAGGAATATTTATTGAGAATTTAGATTTTTTTTCCACTTGATTCTCTCACTGTGAGAGTGACTACTGCTCCTGCTCCTACCACAGCTCTTTCTCCTACTTTGACTTTTGCTCCTTCACCCTGCTCCTGCTCCTTCACCCTTCTTTTGCTTCTGCACAAGATCCTGTCTCCACCCTTACTCCTTCTACTGCTCCTTTTTCCCCCCTGCTTCAGCTTCTGTTTTTTGCCCCTGCTCCTTCCCCTTGCTCCTGCATCGACCCCTGCCCCTGCTTCTTTTTTGCTCCTGTGCGCTGTGGGATTGTGGGTAATCGTCTCCCATCTCCAACACAGCACTACTTTAACCCTGAGCAGAACTCTATTACTACTACTGATTCCGTTAGTGTGTGTGTATGTTTCCTCCTGCCTCTTGTCTTTCATCTAACACCAGTTTTTTTTAAAGGTAAAGTGCAATTTAATTTATTTTCAATTTATATTTTGTATTAATTATTTTTATATGAATATTTTTTTGGGTTGTGGAACAAATCATCAAAGTTCCCATTATTTCTTATAAGGTAATTCTTTTATATACGAGTGCTTTGATATACAAGCACACTTCTGGAATGAATTATGCTTGTAATCCAAGGTTTAACTTTACCCTTAACCCCTTCAAACCCCAAAATTCTTACCCCCTAATCCCCTACACCGATCAAACCCCATGATTTTCTTCTGGTGTGACAGCACAGTCTCAGGATCAGACAGAAGGCTGTCTCTCAGTCAGATTAATGAATTCAGCTGTTCATCCTGTTTTTATTTCCTGGAGGTTGATTAAGCTCTGGACTGCACACACTTCCTATGATTTTAAACCATATAAAAATAAATATTTATTATGTAATATTAAAAGTTTGGGTTAGAGTTATACATAAGTATCATGTATATCATGTATTATACATGAGTAACATGAGTATTACTATTAAACTGTAAAATGTTTATTACTCTGAGTCATTGCTCATGGTGGAGAAGTGATCGTTATTTCTTTCAGTTCATTGGGCCAGAGTGATCACACACCATCTGCGTGACATCGTCACACACACACACACACACACACACACACACAGAAACACTTACAGCCTGTTTACTATGAAGCTAAATGAAGACCAGAAACAGATTTACTGCCGTGTTCTCATCCTTTTGCAGCCGATTTTAAAAAACATAAATTTATAAAAATCAAATCCTGCTCAACTGAAAAGATGAGAGGAAATTACATCTGCTGATGGATATCATAGCTGACCTTTTTCCTCCTTCCACAGTGCTAATCAACCTGTGAGGGTGTGAGAGGCTCTTGCATCAGAACAAGAGGAGGAAGAAGATGATTCGATGGGATTGATTAAAGCTCAGTAAGTTCAGAGTGGCCTAAAGGTCATGGGGTCGATGACACTCGGGAAAGCAGCGCCGCTGGAGCTGCTGTTAGATGCCTGCATCGCTGCGTTTGGTGAGTGATTCAGATTTGAGGTCTGTGTCCTCATTGGTCAGAAGAGAAGTTGTTGATTAAGGTTCTATAACAGCAGCTCTAACAGGTTTACGTTAATGCCTTCGTGCTGATAGATGATCGTTTCCATAGCAACAGCTCTTTTACAGAGTGTCAAAGAAATGAATTATTATCAGTTATTAAGTTAGGGAGTGCTCCACAACAGCGAAACAGAGACAGGTTAAATTTCATTCATTGTATGTATTGTATTATATATATATATATATATATATATATATATATATATATATAATTCTGTCACCTTTTTTGCATTCAGATTGTGAACATCAACACAATAAGGCGGCAGGAAAAAAAAGTTGCATGAAACAAATACTCTAAAAAAATTATTATGTGTTGTTTGTTTATAAATGTGGAAATAATCAACCTTGCTGCTTCACAAAATAAAAATTATACACTTTGCATGCTTAGTAGTAAAATTAACTCTGCTAGTGTTTTCTCGAACTACACAGTTAGCTAGGCTTTTTTATTTATTTATTTATTTATTTGACTTCATAAATAATATAGTTTAGATTAGCTAACATGCTACTTGGAAAATTGAGCTAGCTACATAATGTTAGTTGCTAGTGAAACCTAACAAACATTCAGCAAACATTTTTGGGAAGCAAATCTTTAAAGCACGCTAGCTTAGCCAACATCCAGCTAATAAATAAATTATTTGTTGTTTGTTTATGAACACAAAATATTATTAATAGTTATTTGGAAAAGTATTATAAATGAATACTAACTACACTGTTAGCTAGCGTTTTTTTTTTTTTTTTACTTTGTCAATAAAATAGGCCTTCCTGGAAAATTGAGCTAGCTACATAATGTCAGGTGCTAATGAAGCATAGCAAATGTGTAGCAAACATCTCTGGGCAGTAGTTGCTAGTTTGAAGCGTGCTAGCTTAGCTAACATTAAGCTAAAACAATGATAAAAAGGACTATGGAGAAGTCACATGATCATGTTTTACTCTTGGGATTAAAGTGTCTATAACACTATTTTCTGTGTGTGTATGTGTGTCTGTGTGTGTGTGTAGACGATGAAGGAAGGCTAAATGGGAATCACTTTCCCAGAACTTTCCTGCTAATGCATCGATGGTACGTCTCATCAACAGAGTTGGCGGGAAAACTCCTCATCATATATCCTTTACATATGTGTGTGTTTGTGTTTGATACATCGACCTAGTAAGTCAAGGAGTATCTGAAGTGTTTTTTTTTTTATTATTATTATTATTATGAGCATACATAACTATGTTTTCAAGTGTGTGTTAAGATTCCTTAGTGACTGGGTGTACGTATCGGGACTGCACAGGAGATGAGAGCGAGCAAACGAGGCTAAAGATCTGCTATTTAATGAGGTAAATCTGGCCATATACACTCTTACACATGCTCATAAGTGTGACTTTAATGTTATCAAACAATTACACAATGATAAGCGTTATTTTTTATTTTCATTGCTAGCATAGCGATAGATTGCTTGATAGCAACCTTAGCTAGCTTCTTAATGTCGGATAGCTAACATGTTATAATTAAGCAAAGCTGCAAAAGAAGGCTACAAAGGACAAAAACTTGAGTGATTATCAGTGTGTGTGTGTGTGTGTGTGTAGGTACTGGATTGTCGAGTTCCCTGCTGAGTTTGATCTGGATCTGGGTCTGATCCGACTGACGGAGGAGTTTAGAGACGTAGCGGCGCAGCTGGGCTGTGACCAACACCTCCGACTGCTTGATATCTCCACCATGTGAGTATACACACACTCCTCAGCCTCGCTCTGTATCCATTAGCACACTGTTAGATCTAAGTGTAATAAATTAGTCATGGTTGACCTGTACAGATTAAGAGATGGCTCTGATGTTGATTAATGCTGTTCTGATTGATGTTAATTTCGTACAAATGCAGATTTTGCCCTTTAGTAGATTCCGAATGCAGCATCTGATGTGCTCGCTACTCTCCTAAACGAGTTCTGTGATCATGTCTAGAGCACTTAACCACCTGGGTCCCTAATCATTTTACTTCATAATGTCAACATATTACCTAAGTACCTGTTCTGAGAACTGACTGTTTTAAATGATCTACATTTTAAGAGTTCTCTAACTCCCATGGTCCCAGAGTATTCACAAATGCTGTATTCACAAATAGCTAAATGTCCAGGGTCGAAATTCTCAGTGCCTTATATTAAAGCAGGGCTTGCTGTTTCTAGGGCCCTATATTGCCAGCACCCTATTTTCCCCAAGTACTCTGTTTATAGGCTATTTCATTCTCAGAGCCCTCTATACACAGGGTTTGGGGGACCTACCAATATGGGAATCTACAGTAGCAATATGTCCTGCAATATATCTGGTCGTATAATCACAGCATAATATACGTATATTCTTAGAATAGATCAATAAAGTACTTTATCAATCTCTAAGTGGAATTTTTGACACATCCTTTACAAACAACACACACTTCCCCCACTCCAGTGGTCCCATATTTGCAGTGTTCAATATTTCCAGAACCCTATTTTCTTAGGCTTCCATATATCTAGTGACCTACACTGCCAGGGTTCTATACTTCCAGTGTTTTACATTCCCAGAGCTAAAATTCCATATTTCCATGGATCTATATTTCTTGTTCCAGACATTCTCACAGCCCTATTCCTCTAGGGTTCCATATTTCCTGTGCTCTACACTGCCATGATCCCATATTTCCCGTGCTCCACTCGCCAGGATTCCATATTTCAAGTACCATACATTTCCAGGGTTTTATATGTCCAGTTTGCTACATTCCCAGTGTTCAATGCCCTCAGTGCCCTCCATTTGTATGGGTTTCTATTTCCAGTGCCCTACATTGCCTGGGTTCTATATTTCTAGTGCTCTATATTGCCGGATACTTTTATCCTTAGGATGCCATACTTCCCATACTGTACACCCATGATTTTGGAATGGTCCCATATGGGTGTGTTAAACAGGGTGCAAATACTTTTGGCCATACAGTATACAGTAGTGTAGGTATACGGTGAGTTACATTTGCAGTGCTCTGGTCCTGTATGGTACATTTAGGCCTTAACCAAGGAAGCAGATGTGATGTTAGGAAGCCTTTATTAATAAGTTAGATTTAGTGCTAATGCTATTTATTGTTTAAAAAAAAAACTAACGCCATTATACAGTTTTAAATGGAAGTAACTAATCTTCTAAACACACACACGCACAGCCCATCATACGACTGGATGAGGAAGTTGACACAGAGGAAGAAGCAGGTGAAGAAAGGCAAAGCGTCGCTGCTGTTCGATCACCTGGAGCCCATGGAGCTGGCCGAGCACCTCACCTTCCTGGAGTACAAATCCATCCGCAGGATATCAGTGAGTCCGACAGGAAAAATAAATACACTCACTTCACCTGGGAGAACATGCACCTGTGTGTGTGTGTCTGTGTGTCTGTGTGTGTGTGTGTGTTGTCATTGTTTTATAGTAGCGCCTGTACTATTAGTCAAACCTAATCCATTACACCAAAAGTAAACGCACCCGGCCTTGAGGGATAATAATAATAATAATAATCATCGTAATGCTAATAATTGTAAGTTGTGTTTGTATTTTCCACTCATGGAGACCGCAGGTGTTATTTATCAGCTCTGATACAGACTTTCCACTGATCAAGCACAACTTTATCCAGCACACCTCTAGGAAAACCAAGAGATAACAAGGACATTTTCCTAGAAAACATATATATGTGTGTGTGTGTGTGTGTGTCAGTTCCCAGACTATCAAAGCTATGTGGTGAATAACAGTGTGATGGAGAACCCTACACTGGAACGTTCTATCGCTCTGTTTAATGGCGTGTCCCAGTGGGTTCAGCTGATGGTCCTCAGTAAACTCACACCACAGCACAGAGCCGACGTCATCAGCAAGTTCATCCATGTGGCCCAGGTACACACACACACACACACACACACACACACACGCACCTATATTCACACATGCACACACACACACACACACACACACACACGCACCTATATTCACACATGCACACACACACACACACACACACACACACACATATTCACACATGCACACACATATTCGCATACACATACAAACACAAATATTCATTTACACACTGGACAGAATGATAAAAAGAACATAAAAGGATAGACGTAAAGAAAACACAACTGACTCAAAAGAAAGCCTAGAAGAATACGGCCGTGCTGGTCGTTAAGACATCGTTACTTGTCAAGGAGAGAGAGTCACAGTTTATCCTGAAAACTCACACCTTTAAAAGGATAACGTTTCATTAGTATGGAAAATACAGAAGAAGAAGAAGAAGATTATGGTGTAACAGTGTATCAGTAATAAAAGTGGAGATCTGTGGGAGTTTGCTGAGATGTGAAGCACTCAGATGGAGGACACTGACATTTTGCTGCGTCTTTGATATTCTAATGATGGATATGCTAATGACGGATATGCTAATGACGGATATGCTAATGGTGCTGATGAGGAGTAGAGCGGGACGGTGAGCGTAGGTGAGCGATGAGGATGTAACGCGCTCACATTCAGCGGCCTGCTCAATAAAAGCTGTTCGTGTTCAGACGAGTGACGAGCTCTTCAGCGCTCTGGGCTTTTTTTTTAATCGAACAAAGCAGCGTTAGTCACTCAGAGCAATTACAGCACAGTGCGTGAAGTGCATTAGCATTAGCATTAACACCACACTGATGTTTCAGGCACAAAAACAAAGGCGAGCGAGGGAGGACTTCTCTTTGTTTTTCGAGGGCACTAAATGGCTCATCCTGGTGCATTGTGGGAAATGTTTTACATGGGGGCTGTGGAGGTGTCTTGTCTTTGCTTTGTTCCTCTCTAAATCTTTCCTTGTTTTTCATTTAACTTTTTAGAACTTCTCTTCCGTTCTGTACCACTATTTCTCGCTTTTTGCCAATCTGTTTTTTTACATCTGTATTTCTTCCTGCTCCGTTTCCGTCTTGGTCTCTGTCTTTCTTCCTCTGTGTCTCTTCCTGGCATGAAGAAACAGCTGGATTGTACCGATGAAAAAAAAGGAAAGATAAAATCATGCACAACAAAAGAAAGAAAGAAGAGAAGAAAATGAGTTTATGTTAGATGGTTGAAGGAAGGAAAAATAAAAAATAGTAGCTAGAGAAAAGTTAGACAGGAAAAAGAACAACTGGAAGAAGAAAAGTTGAGAACAGACCAGTATGTCTGAGGCCATGTCCACACGTACCCGGGTATTTTTAAAAACGGAGATTTTTCTTCTTTGTTTTTAAAAGTAATTCTATCCACACGACCTACGTTTTAAAAAATATCTTTTTCTATATGAAAACGTCCCCATTGCGCTTTGTAGAAGTCTGAAACCGCCGTCTCTGTCTGAGGGATCTGTGTCATCGGAGTTTTGTACAGTATGTAGCAACAGAGAGCTTAGTAGTACGTTCTGGCACCTCTATTCATTAACATAATATGTGAGTAACTGTGCGTATGTACACACATGTAAAAAGTCCAGTACACACTAGTTTACTGTACGTACGTCCACTATTGCACAAAATATACTCATAAACAAAGCTGACGTCAAATCAGGAAGACGAGCATACAGACAATTACATCATCGTGTACAAGCTAAATAGATGGGCGTGGCTGAATGAGACAGACAGGTGTGTCTGAGTGGGATAGATGGGCGGGTCTGAGTAAAACAGATGGGCGGGTCTGAGTGAGACAGATGGGCGGGTCTGAGTAAAACAGATGGGCGGGTCTGAGTAAAACAGATGGGCGGGTCTGAGTGAGACAGATGGGCGGGTCTGAGTGAGACAGATGGGCGGGTCTGAGTGAGACTGACAGGCATGTCTGAGTGAGACAGATGGACATGTCTGAGTGAGACAGACGGGCTTGTCTAAATGAGACAGATGGGCATTTATGAGCAAGACAAGTTTTTACTCACTCTCACTTTCTATCTCTTACACACACAGAAACTTCTCCACTTGCAGAACTTCAACACACTTATGGCGGTGGTTGGGGGTTTGAGTCACAGCTCCATCTCACGCCTGAAAGAAACTCATGCACACCTCAGCGCTGATGTCACCAAGGTAATAATAATAACAACAATAATAACATTAATATAATTTTTTTAGTTTGCTTAATTTTTGATTGGCTGACGGCAATTCTTCCTAAAAATATACAGCTATACAGCTGTATACAGCTATAGATCATAAAAATTATATATAAAACCCTAATAAGAGTTTAAAATTTAAAATGGACTTAAATGAAAAAATTTAAATTAAAACTTTTTTATTAGGAACTTAATTAAAATTACAGATTAGATTTTTTATTTGAGTTTGGCATATATTTATTTTAAATATTTGAATATGCAAAATGTTTAGTTTTTTAACTGGAAATTGATATCATATCATTAATGGAGTTTAAAGTTAGAAATACTTTAAATAAAAAACATTAACCATTTAAATTGGAATTAAGTACTGGAATTAGAGTTGGGAGTTTAATTTGTAGCTCTTAGTTTGGTGATTGAAGTTGCTATTTAAATTTTGCAATAAAAATTATCATTTAGAATTTCAGTTGAAGTTTGGCATTTATTTTAGATGTAAACTGAAATTTGGAATTGTCTTTCAAATGGCGGTTCAAAATTAAAACTGAAAAGTGGAAATTTAATTTTATTTGAAAATTTTTCAATTTATCTTGGAAAATTAGCAATTTGGAATTTAAATTGGAGTTGTATTTTAATTAGTGGTTTGGCACTTTTTCTCTCTTTTTTATTGTTTAGCACAGATTGTAGAATTTGTAACATAAATTAGAGTAGAAAGTGTTTGAAATGAAATTAGACAATACAATTCTACATAAAATATAGTTTAAATTGTATAATGAAATTTGACATTTATAAGCTTTGACTATTTGCCTATTTATCATTTTAATCACAGCAGAAAGTTTTTTGGGGAGTTGGTTTGGTCGTAGAATGTTTAAAATTTAAACTGCAGTTCGGAAAGATTGACCTCTAATGATTTTATTCATTTAGACCTGATTAGTATTAGTCGCTTCAGCTTTTCTTTTTCTCTGGAGCAGATCTGGAGTGAGATGACAGATCTGGTGTCGTCAAAGGGGAACTACAATGCCTACCGTAAAGCCTACAGCGAGTGCGAGGGGTTTAAGATCCCCATCCTGGGTGTGCACCTGAAGGACCTGATCGCTGTGCATGTGATTTTTCCTGACTGGATTGACCAGAGCAAACTCAACCTGGTGAAAATGCAGCATCTTTACATCACCTTTAAAGAGCTGATGGCGTTACAGAGCTCAGCGGCTCACGTCGAGCCCAACATGGACCTCATCTACCTGCTGGCTGTAGGTCACTTACTGTAGGGTCCCTTGGTCTGAGTGCAGTCAGTCCCTGTGTAAATAAAAAAACATAAAAACCCAGAGTAATTATTTAAATATAACTAGTATTTGCTATTAATATAATTTTAAGGTGATTTTTGACCTTTTTATCTTTATTTATAGCTTTCACTAGATCTCTACTACACTGAAGACGAAATTTATGAGCTGTCTTTACTACGAGAGCCACGAAACACCAAATCCGTGGTGAGCACACACACACACACACACACACACAGGATTAAATTGGAAAAGGATACAGTTAGAATAGTGAGAAAATAATTACAAACAGTACAAATGTTTTCATTAAGTTTTAAGTTACTAAAGAGTCTTCAAAGTCCACTAACTTCAATTTTTGGGCTCTGTTTTACATTTTATTTCAAATTAAAAAAATGGTAAAATATATTTTTTTAAACAGTCAGACTTCCCCTGTGCAAAATAAAATGGAAATTAAAAATGAATGTTTCAAATTTTAAGTTTAAAAAGTTTGGAGCTTGAAATGTAAAATTGAAATGTAATTTTTATTTACAATTTGGAATTTAAATAGAATTTCGGAATTTAAATTTGTACGTTGAAATTTAAGCAGGAGTTTGATATTTAAAATTGCATTTACGATTGTATTTGGAATTGCGATTTAACATGTAGTTTAATATTTAAATTAATGTTTGGAATTTATTTCGAAATGTAAAGTGTAGTTTAAATTGTAATTTGAAGTTTTAAATGTAGTTTTTAAAACTCAAGTTCTAGTTTATTTTTTAGTATTTATTAGAAACTTGATTTGTAAACTGAATTTTAACTTGATTTTGAAGTTTAAATAGGATGTTTGATATTTAGGGTAGATTTGAGTTTGTCGACTTTATATTCTGGAATTTCCAATTGAACTTTGTTGCTCATGTGGAATGTCCACTGGGGTTCAAAATGTATTTAGGTAGGAGTTCAGACTTTCCTCTAAACACTTTGTTTTATCTGATTTATTATCTAAAGCCTACATCTCCAACGACGCCGAATAAAACTCACGCTCCTCTGGACTGGGCTGCAGGAGTGACGACGAAACCTGATCCTTCTGTCATCAACAAACACATCCGCAAAGTGGTGGATGTAAGAGGCTCTTTTATCTCTTGTAACTCTTCTTCTCTTTTTTTTTTTTTTTTTTTTTTGTAAAATTGGTGATTATTTAGCGATGCTTCCTCCTGAAATGACATGTGGTGAAGTGTGAGGTCTGGTGTTTCTCCCCTGTACAGTCTGTGTTCCGTAACTACGATCACGATCATGATGGCTACATTTCACAGGAGGACTTCGAGAGCATAGCGGCTAATTTTCCCTTCCTGGATTCTTTCTGTGTGCTGGATAAAGACCAGTGAGTCCCGAATGCGGAACACACACACACAAGCCCTCAACACACACCTGCAGCAACAACACTGTTTTCTCCCTTTATACACTTTATTCTAGTCCAGATTTTTAGTTATTATTAGAGTTATTATTAGAGTTATTATTAGACTACACCACGGTGCATTACGTGGTGGTTATCAGTGTTTTTTAATGATTGAGACATGTACTGAAAAAGTAAAATGTGAAATCTGAACCCGTTCTGATAAAAACCTCTCTGTGTATCTGTCTGGCCGTGTATCTGTCTGTCTCTCTGTGTGTCTGTCTGTTTATCTGTCGCTCTGTCTCTCTTTGTGTCTAACTTTTTCCACCTGTCTCTGTATTTGTCTGTCTCACTCTCTTGACCTTTCTCTGTCTATCTGTCTTTTTGTTTGTCTCACTCTTTCTGCCTACTCTTTGTCCATCACACTTTCTCTGTCTTTCGTACTTTCTTACAAATCTCTGTTTGTCTCGATCTTTTTATGTCTCTGTTTTTCTGTCTGCTGTCTTGTTCTCTCTGCCAATCTCTATCTCGCTCTATTACTCTCTCTCGCTCTTCCCCTGTCTGTGTGTGTGTGTGTGTGTGTAGAGACGGGTTGATCAGTAAGGATGAGATGATGGCGTATTTCCTGCGTGCTAATCCTGTACTTCAGTGTAAAATGGGGCCGGGCTTCATCCATAACTTCCAGGAGATGACGTACCTGAGGCCCACCTTCTGTGAGCACTGCGCTGGATTTGTAAGCATCACTTTATCTTATGGAATGTGCTCTACATTACACTCGTTTTCACTGTCAGGAATTTCAGAGGCATGTTCTACCAAATAGAATGATAACAGTGTTTTTATTAATGAAGCATTGGCTTTGTTTCCGCCACACACAACACACACACACACACACACACACACACACAAATACACACGCACACACAACTCTACACATTTACGAATGGAATAGTGATAAACCACCAGACGATTAGATTCCAGCCGCAGCCAGATATCAGACCTACTTGTTATTACACACTGCCGGCTAAACCGAGCTTCTGGCACTGATTTTATTCTACAAGAGAATATAAACAGACTTTTTTTTTAATAGATACATAATCAAAGGGAAGACAGTATGAGGTTTAAAATTAAAGCATCTTTCTCTCTCTCTCTCTCTCTCTCTCTCTCTCTCTCTGTGCATGTTCTTGTTTTTCTCAGCTCTGGGGGATTATTAAACAGGGCTACAAGTGCAAAGGTATGCTTCATTTCTTTTTTTCCAGCCATTCATTATTCAAATAAATTCACTTTTTCTTATACTATTAAAATGTCTTATTATAAATGTGTTGAACCCAGTGTGCATGCACAATGCAGAAAATGGCATAATGGGCAACTAGAAGATGTAAAGAATCCAAATAACTGAATTATCTTAAACTTGTTTTCAAATAATCTTATACCATGAAATAGATAAATATTAGATAGATTAGATAGAAAATTAGATATTTTTGCCTCCAGCCATGAATATGTTACTCGTAAAGTAACGCCCTCGTGAGTGCATCATTACGCAACACTAATGCTGAGTCCTGCACTCTGATTGGTCAGAAGGTGTTGATTAATCTTCTATAACTGCAGCTCTGACAATAGTGCAGGTTTATATTATTGCTCTTGATAGCGTTTCTATAGCGACAGCTCATTCACAGGGAATTGTTTGTGTAACATTTGTAAGGAAGGAGTCTCCAGTGTCGGGTAAAGCTGTACCTATACTGTACTGTAGGTTTCCCACGTCTTCAGGGCGGAGGAGTTTACGCTGCTTTCTGGTTTCTCAGTAACATTTTTCTCGTATTAACTTAAAGAGAGAATAAAGAGAGACTGGTGAGGGAATGAGTGTTTATAGCTGCTATAATGTACGTGACAACAGGAATGAACCTGCTGTGATGTAAGAGGAAGAAAACAGTCAGGGTCATGCTGTAACAGAAAAATACCGACCTGTGTTTTCTTGCAGATTGTGGAGTTAATTGTCATAAACAGTGTCGTGAGTTGTTGGTGTTAGCGTGTCGGAGACTTCCGCGCTCCACCTCTCTCTGCAGCGTCTCCCCCGGAGCGCACAGCTCGTTACCCAGCAGCCCCACGCTGCCCACCTCTAAAGGTACACCGTTACCACACACCGTGCGTCTTTAAGGTCAATTCAACAAACAAACACACAAACAAACATTAAACAAATGCATCGAATTAAAAACATGACCGTCTCTTGACACGAACCTGCCTTCTGATTCCATCAAATTTCTTCTCCAGATGAAGACGAGGTGTTTGAGTTTCCCGCCGTCTCGCCTTCCGGTTCTCATTTAGAACCCAAATCCATCACTCTGATGACGGGTTCTGCTCAGAGGATCTCCGTTCGCTTCCAGAGAGCCACGACGAGTCAGGCCACTCAGACCGATCCTCTGTGGCCCGAGAACGCCTGGAGCGAGTCCGGCTCCGGATCGCACACTTTCCCCAAGATGAGGTACAGGCCACATCGCAAGAACTCTAAAAACAAAGGCTTCGCTCGCTGGGAGAACGAGACGAGCGGCCACGAGAGGAGGGAATCGCACAAGCAACTGGAGGAGGAGGAAAGGAACGGAGTCGCGCCGTTGCATCACCATTACACTCAGGATGCCAAGGTGACCAGGGTCCTGTTTTCCTGGAGTTTATTAAAATATTACTAACGGTGCTTAAAATGGGTTTATATGGAACAGTCTTAAAATATCTCCGTCTATATCTGTTGTACAGAACGTCCCGAAAGACTCCATACAAACTCCCCCTGCTTTCCTAAACACTGTCTGAATGGAGACGTTTGTAAAAAAGTTATATAGGATAATAACTTACTTAATTGTTTCACTAATATGGACAATCAGTGCATTTAAAGGCATATATTTTATTATATGAGGTCACCCTGACGAAGACCATGAACGCAAAGGGAACAGGATCAAAATGCAACAATGTGTACTCATCAAGTTCACTCTACTTTCTAGCCGCATGCCTGTCAGTACCTCTCGATACGTTTATCATGTTGTCACTTGTCTCCTATCATACACATGATCACATGCTCACCAGGTCTGACTGGATCGAACCGAGTTATTACTACGTACGTTCAGATCGCACCACGCTCCTAACCAGGATCTTATCACACGTAGCGCGCTAACTACATTGTCTCCTGTGAGTTGGTATAAATACATGTACCCCAACACACGCTGTGTTTTTCATCAAATAGTGATAGTGTGAGGGATTGGCAAAATGAAATTGCCTTAAAAAACTTTTTTAATATGTTTAGCTTTTTAGGAAAACTTTACGTTAAGCTTCAACCAAAATTTCTGAAATTTCATGGTATATTCTTACATTTAAAATGCTAACTAGTTTGACAAATATTTCAAATCCCAGCTGCTTGCAATCACTTACATTGTATACGTTACATTCCGACTTTACCTCCATTTAGCAGCTATGTTCAAATATTAAAGCACAATATAATCAGAAATAATATTACTTGGGCCAAGTCCGGTCGTCTTTTCTGCAACAGCACCTGCAGTGGTTTCCTACCAAATGTTACACTGTAAGATGTGCTGGATCAAGTGATATTTTGCAATACAATATGTGCCGGCAACTCAGCATAGGTCAGTAACAATAAAAATATATATACATTAAATGTGCTTATATAGAAGCCTTTATGGTGTGTATTAATAGACGCACTAGCTTTAAACTGTCTATTTGGGTTTTTGAATATGTCAGGTACTGCAGAACAAAAGTTATTGTTACTTTTATAAAGAGTAAATTTTTAAACGACCAGAATATTAGAATAAAGTTGCAAAAATATAGAACTCACAAAATGACATATTATTATTATTATTATTATTATTATTATTATTATTATTATTTGGTCATGGAAACAAAAGAAAGCAACCATAGAAACATGTGGTTGTGTGTATCTGTGCTATTTCTTTGTCTTTGTGACCCAGTTTCAAATTTTTTGTGTCGTGTTTGGGGAAGTTGGTTAAACAGAACTAAAATTTAGTTCATTATTCTGCCTATTTTGTTCTGAAAAAAAGGATATGTCACTTTATACTACACAATCCTGAGCCCTATACAGTATACGTGTATAAAAAAAAAACAGCAAAACAAATAATGGCTAAAATGTCCTGAGCTTTAAGGGGGCACTTATATTTGCCTGGTGTTCATATACATATAGACCAGTTGAGATAAAATAGATAATAGGGCTCACCTTTAACACTCTCAGGAACGAGTGTCATTTTTTCATTTTGGCTTTATACACACTTCTATTACTGATAAACTCTGTGTTCGTACAGGGTTTAGATTCAAGTGCCGCCGACACTTCCTTCACTCCTTAGCCAAGTTAACTGAGAGTCTGTTTGCTTGTAAAATTACTAGACGTGAATATTGTTGGTCTTGAGTTGGTTTTCATCTTAAGTCGTACACTCCACACTAAGTCGTTTTTTGACTTGAAAATTCACCGGTTAAAGTTTATCCAACATGAAGTGCGGTTGTGCTAGGATATCCGCATTCATGCAGTGCCCCTGCCTTGTCCAATTAGTAAATCGCTGGTCCAGAAAAACACACCGTCTCAGCATGCTGAACCAGCAGGTGGCGATAAACTCTGACTGTAAAGCCATGTCGGCTATTCGTCGATTGTTATCAGAGGTTATCAGAGTGTGTTATACATCACACTCTGACGTCAAACACGGGAGACATGCTAAAGTGCTGTTTCACCTGGTCACACATAATGTTTAAATATAAATTATATATTGAAACATATTTAGTTTGAAAATAATTTTCCAATACGTCCATTTTCAGTAACGTCATTTGTTTTTGTTAATTTTTAAAGATTTTGTTAATGCTGCATTGTGTTCCTCCTTTAATACACCCTGCTCACTTCACTTCCTGCATTCTGGCAAAATTATGGCTCGTTCTGCGTTTCGTATTTAAGAAGTAAAAATAAACTCTTGCTTGATCTCGGGCTGATCTGGTTCTCACTAAATCCCCGTCTGGATTTTTATCTCTGGCGCTGCTGCTCTCAAGGTCGCTCGCCTTTTCTATCGCCGTGGAAACCAGAGGGTATTACGTGCTCCAGTCCCTCCGTCACCGGCAGGGAGATTATCTCGCTCAGGGCCGAGGGGCGACCACTGCGGGGACGGTTAATATTGAGCAGCTCTGACAAGCTGCTGTGGCTTAAACACAAGTTATTTCAGGAACGGACGAATTAAACATCTGATGGCTTCATCACCAGGTTACCAAGGTCATACTCTGTCTGCTGCGTCACTGCGTCACATGATCAGCGCTGGTGTAACAATGACATTAATCAGTGGTTTAATTAGAAACACCGGCTTCCAGACTCATTATTCGGCGGCACAGAGAATAGCACTTGATCCAGCACTCGGCTTTATTTTACAATCTATTGATTAAACCTTGCATTGAACGGAGACACAAGACTGATCATGTGATTTCAACCTGGATTGTGTTCTCTCTTTCTGTGTTCGCTTTCATTTCAGATCAGCTGACTTGGCGGCTCAGAGAGCCAGACCAGGACGCGGGGGAGATCTTCAGCTCTGCGGCCCAGAATGCTCACCTCTCTGGGGGAGGTGTTGGGGTGCTTCAGGCCCCCCGAGTGACCCCGAAATGCAGGAGACGATCGAAGAAAGAGACGCCACAGCTGCTGCATAACAGGAGTCTGAAACAAGACTGAAGCTGAAGCTGTGGAGGACATTGAATAACATTTCACAATCTAGTGATATTTTTCTAAGGAGGACTTCATCACCATCATCATCATCATCATTTACTTTAGGTGTAAAGCTGAAACAGTCGATTGGAGGCAGAGATGTGGATCTCGTGGAGGAGCGTTCAGGGGACGGTTCATTTTGGACCTTTTTAACGTGTCACTGATGTTTTTGTCAGAAAAGTGTTTTTTTATGCAGGAGTGGACAAATCATATGTTCATTAGCATTTGGGGCAGGCGAGGGAAAGCATAAAGGTCTACAGAGTGTAAATACATTTACGCTAATGTAAGTATGACTCGCTAATTGGATAATTAATACACACGAAGAAAAATGAAGGAGTAGTTCCAGGGACAGGAGCAAAGGAAGTAAGACAGAGTGAGGCAAGCTGATAAGATTCAGTGGTCAGAGGAAGAGCGTCATGTAGCAAGGGTCACAGTCAGGGTCACAGGGTCAGGGTCAGGAGGTGATAAATTAGTCTTGGAGAAGGTATGGACCAAACAAGAAAAACACGACTAGTTCTGAGTTTAGCGTGGTCGCCTTGCACCTCCAGAGTCAAGGTCTGGATTCCCGCCTCGGGTCTGTGTGGGGAGGTGGCATGTTCTCCCCGTGCTTGAGGGGGTTCCTCCCACAGCCCAAAGACATGCACATTAGGCTAAAATTAGTTTCTAATTTGCCCATAATGTGTAAGTGTGTTAGTGATTGTTTGCCCGGGAATGGATTGGCATCCTTGTGCCCAGAGTACCCTGTGATAAGCTGTGTGTGTGTGTGTGTGTGAGAGAGAGAGAGAGAGAGAGAGAGAAAGTAGTTATGAAGGAAACAGCATCTGTTAATACACAGTGTTATATTCTGTGTCCTGATTGGCCAGAAGGCGTTGATTAATTTCTGGAACTTTTATTGTACAAAGTGCTGTACAGACGTATCTAAAAAAATTACATGAAATATAATAATAATTACAAAAACTAAAACAAACAAACCAGACAGAAATATAAAAATATAATAAATAAATGTAAAAACTAAAAAGGAGGATCTTCTATAAGTTTTCAGTAAAGGAGTCTCCAGTGTGAGCGCCGTGTGGGAGTCAGAGCTAATGCGCTAATGCTAAGTCTGTAGAACAGAATGTTGAGGACGCTTCTTTGCATTGAGCGGAGCTCCAGCAGAAACTCATTCAGAGTGAAAGTAATTGTACTTGTTTTTTAGTTGCTGTGTGGAATAAAACACTGGGGGACGTTCTGTTAGAGGAAAATAATTAGCGTCAGAGTGATATTAATAACTCTGCTTCATCACACCTTTTACACTGTGGTGTAAAATTCCGTTTATATAAAAAGTGTTTTTGTAAAGATGTAACCCCAGATGCACCCTCTGCTTGTCCCGAGTATCTGGACTGCTGATTTGTCCACTCCTGTTCTTGTTATTATTATTATTATTATTATTGTCTAAAATTTGCTTCTTTAGTTTTGCACTGAAGCTACGATGCTAGCAAGGAACAATGTGCTAATCCGGAAAAACGATTTTATTATTTTTTTTAATCCTTTGCTGTGTGTGTGTGTGTGTGTGTGTGTGTGGATCTTACTTAAAGAAGAAAACTGAAGTGATGTAGGTTTAAACATCGGCTGAAAACACTACATGAGGATTTGGTGAATGAGAAAGTCAGATGAATGTTTAACAGATTTTTAAAGTCCATGCTAGTTTATACTAGGGTTCAGGAAGTTGTAACGGTATGCTATATATATATATATATATATTAATATAGTTATTGCAATTTAATTATTTTTGTAATTAATTGAGAGAGAGACAGAGAAAGAGAGATGAAGAGTGGCCTGAGAGAGAGAGAGAGAGAGAGAGAGTTTTATAAGGATTATGACGTCACCCAGCAGGTAAAGGAGTGGATAACACTAACAATGTTTGAGCAGGATCTCATTACAGACTCGAGAGGAAGGTACGCCACATGCTATTATTCAGAGGAGCTGATGAACAGATCTACAGATACATAATTAAAGAGATATGGACATTTTAATAAATGTAGTTTCTTTATTAAAGTTAATACAGTTCATTATGACTCAGTGATTCTTTTATTTAAATATGGTATTTAAAAATATGTATAGACTTGTGTAATCTATTTCGAAAGCGTGTGTTATTTTTTATGGTATATTAACAATAAATAAATGAATAAAAATTGTAGAAATCTCAGCATAATGAAGAAAACAGAAAAATATTATAACGTGTGTGTGCGTACACACAGTGGGGTAAAGAAGTATTTAGTCAGCCACCAATTGTGCAAGTTCTCCCACTTAAAAAGGTGAGAGAAGCCTTTCATCATAGGTATACCTCAACTATGAGAGACAAAATAAGAAAAAGAAATTCGGAAATCTGGATCTCTGTCAGTGCCAACAAAGGGTATATAACAAAGTATTGAGATGAAATTTTGTTATTGACAAAATACTTATTTTTCACCATAATTTGCAAATAAATTCTTTATGTGATTTTCTGGATTTTTTTCTTATTTCGTCTCTCATAGTCGAGGTATACCTACCGCAATTGGTGGCTGACTAAATACTTTTTTACCCCACTGTGTGTATATATATATATATATACTGTATATGTTTATATACAGGTGCATTTCAATATGCATCTCAATAAATTAGAATATAATCAGAAAACTTGATTTATTTCAGTAATTCAGTTCAAAAGGTGAGACTCATATTAATAGATTCATTACATGCAGAACGATACATTTCAAGTGTTTATTTCCTTTAATTTTAATGCTTATGGATTACAGCTAATGAACTAATAAAATTCAGTGACTCATAAAATTTTTAAATATAACGTAAAACCAATCAAAAAAAGTAAAAACACGTTCAGCACTTAAATACTTGGTGGGGTTGCGTTTGCATGCTCAGTCTGTGGCACTGCTGAGGTGTTATGGAAGCCCAGGTTGCTCTGATACAGTAGCAGCCCTCAGCTCTCCTGTGTTGTTGGTCTGGTGTCTCGCGTAGATTCTCTATGGGTTTTAGGTTTGCTGGCCAATCAAGCACAGGAATACCATAGGCCTTAAACCAGGTATTGGTTCTTTTAGCAGTGTGGGCAGAGTGCCAAGTCCTGGTGGAAAATGAAATCAGCATCTCCATAAAGCTGGTCAGCAGAGGGAAGTATAAAGTGCTCTAAAGCCTCTGGGTTAAACACAGTGGACCAACACCAGCAGATGACATGGCATCCCCAAACCACCACTGAGTATGCCTTTATCTCTCCTCTCTTCCTCCAGACTTTTGGGACCTTGATTTCCAAATGTCATGCAAAATCACTTTCATCTGAAACGAAGACTGAGCAACAGTCCAGTCCTTTTCGTCCTTCGCCTACAGTAGGTAAGACGCCTTTGACGTTGTCTTGACACGAGGTAGGTGACAGTTGTAGCTGGATATGTCTGTACGTGGTGGCTCTTGAAGCACTGACTCCAGCTGCAGCATACTCCATCCAACTTTACAGAAATGTGCTTGGATACGCCACTATCCTTGTTTTTTGTTGTGTAGTGACATTACATTTCTTATCCTGGCAATATTTTTGAGATAAAAAAAATTCTATTGTAGTAATATTATTTACGCAAGCGTCAAATGAAAGACACACCAAGCTCTTTTACTGCTGCATGAGGTCCTAGTACCAGTACTTCTGTCTTCTCAGAATTAAGCAGAAGGAAGTTAATTAGCATCCAGTGTGTGATGTCCTTTACACATTCAACCTCATTAAGCTGCTGACCTTTTTTCTACTGATGTTTCTAATCTGGCTTTGCTTAAACATATAACTATGTGTCATCAGCATAACAGTAGAAACTAATGCCATGCTTACGAATGAGGTTGTCCAGAGGAAGCAGGGTCTTAGAAAGATGTTTAGATCTCCAGCTCATATTTACGACCAGGCTGTTGTTATTTTAATGATTTATATAATTTTGATCTACATTAACAAGATGAGTTAGAACCTTGTGCATTTTGAATTTGGGCGGGGGAAAGGGGATGAGGGGATCATCTTGGCAAAT
The DNA here is from genome assembly GCF_024256425.1 of Clarias gariepinus. Classification (NCBI taxonomy): domain Eukaryota; kingdom Metazoa; phylum Chordata; class Actinopteri; order Siluriformes; family Clariidae; genus Clarias; species Clarias gariepinus. The sequence continues at coordinate 10,107,963 of NC_071112.1, read as the reverse complement.
ACTATGAGGATAACATCAGCATGTTAAATCAGAGGATAGATGCGTTCATGCAAAAGAAATTGGATCGAATTTGACATGGCACTTTGCTCTGATGGAACACGCGGAGTTAATCCTTGTGAGGGAGTTCATCAGGAAAAAAACTATTTTAAATAAACAAGTACAAAATCTATTATGAGTGAAGCATTCAGTATGCGTGTATGTTCATCCTTCGTTTTTTCTCTATCTTTATATGTGTTTGTGTGTGTGTGTGTGTGTGTGTGTGTGTGTGAGAGAGAGAGAGAGAATGAAGCTGCTCTCATCATTGTTCATCATGGTTTCAGGACAGATGTTTTTCTGGACACTGTTGCTAAGCACTGAATGATGGAGTTAATCAGTCGTCATGGCAACGCTGAGACTTTCAAAGTCCATCCGCCTGCACATCACCTGCATATTCAGGTGGACTTACACCACACACACTTCAGCTCAGAACGTGTGTGTGTGTGTGTGTGTGTGTGTGTGCATTTTATTCAGTTTTGTTTGTACAACACTTTAATCAACAGATGTCATCACAAAGCGTCTCTACAGAAATATATCAATTCCAGACAAAAAAATTTTAATGTATACATTTAATTCATAAGTTATGCTATAGTGTACTACAGCTAATTTATCTACTCAGTCTATAGTTTATTAAATCTAGTTTGTTTAGTTGTGTCTTATCTACTGTGATATGCTACACATAAAAAACTCTGCTATGCTACATACATGCTATGTGCAGTTTTGTATTAGTCTTGACCTCCCTAACACACGGTGCGAGTTTGGTGAAGTTTTGAGAACCTCAAAGTTTTCACCCGAAAAAATGGTAAGGGGTTAGCCTTTGTGTTTTAAGGGTTTTTTTGGAGGGAAAAAATCTTTTTCTGATTTTCACCAAATTCCCGCTGTGTGTTAGGACAGCCAATACTAACACAGGGGTGCACATAGTTTTATCCCACCATGCTTAATCTTCGAATTTACAGTATACTTCACTCACTAAAAAAAAAATCGCCTGGCCAAAAAACGTCACACACTTTAAGATTCTTTAAGTGACCAGGTTATGTGTGAAAATGATTGCTTTTACAGTCCTGGACTATGGCTGCACCATCATTGTGTTACATAAAAATGGCTTCACAGGCAAGGATATTGTGGCTACTAAGATTGCACCTAAATCAACAATTTATAGGATCATTAAGAACTTCAAGGAAAGAGGTTCAGTTCTTGTTGAGAAGGCTTCAGGGCGTCCAAAAAAGTCCAGCAAGCACCAGGATCGTCTCCTAAAGAGGATTCAGCTGCGGGATCGGAGTGCCACCAGTGTAGAGCTTGCTCAGGAATGGCAGCAGGCAGGTGTGAGCGCATCTGCACGCACAGTGAGGCGAAGACTTTTGCTCAATAACACAGCCATGAATAAAGAATGGTACCAAAACACCCTCCAACAGCAACTTCTTCCAACAATCCAACAACAGTTTATTGAAGAACAATGCATTTTTCAGCATGATTGAGCACCGTGCCATGAAGCAAAAGTGATAACTAATTGGCTCGGGGACCAAAACGTTGAAATTTTGGGTCCATGGCCTGGAAACTTCCCAGATCTTAATCCCATTGAGAACTTGTGGTCAATCGTCAAGAGGCAGGTGGGCAAACAAAAACCCACGAATTCTGACAAACTCCAAGAAGTGATTATGAAAGAATGGGTTGCTATCAGTCAGGATTTGGCCCAGAAGCTGATTGAGAGCATGCCCAGTCGAATTGCAGAGGTCCTGAAAAAGAAGGGCCAACACTGCAAATACTGACTCTTTGCATAAATGTCATGTAATTGTCGATAAAAAAGTTTGAAACGTATGAAGTGCTTGTAATTATATTTCAGTACATCACAGAAACAACTGAAACAAAGATCTAAAAGCAGTTTAGCAGCAAATTTTGTGAAAACTAATATTTGTGTCATTCTCAAAACTTTTGGCCACGACTGTATAATCTATCGTGTTGCATGTAATAGCAGGGAATGATATTTGTTGTTACGGTGAGTACATGCCATACGTGGCATGCAGTAGTTAATAAGTCAGAGGAAGTCATAACTTTACACAAAAATTAAGATGGACAGGCAGACAGACAGTGAAGCATGTTGGTGGTAGTATCAGAGGCCATGGTTGCTTCTTAGCACAGAACGAGCTTTGCCAACATTATGCTAACCTGCACTAATATTTTGTTAACCTAACAGTTATTATACAACAACAATTCTATTAATAATTCAGTACTAAACAGATCAGGAAACTGAAGCTTAAATCATGTTATAACCTAAAATTAAATACTCGGGAGACACAGACATAACACACTCTTCTTTATTGCAGTCAGTCTTCAAACACATTCAAACACTTTGTCAAAAAAAAAAATTCTGTTGTGAAATCCTTAAAGAAAACCCAGTTTATTCCACCTAAACCCAAAGTAGCACTCATGCACTGGATGATGATGATGATGAAAAAAACTCTGCTTTCATCATCATCCAATTTTTGTAAACAAATTCTTAAAGCAGAAATGGAAAAAAAAAACCTACGATGCAATAAATTTAATAATCAAGTAGGTGCAATAACAATTTTGAGTGCTAGTGAGTTATAATGTGCTAAAAGTGGTGAAATGAAATCAACGAGTCAAGTGCTGGCAATAAATAATGTCATGAACACCACTGATTCCTGGGGTCAACACACCAAGTTAAGGCTTTTCCAAAAATAACAAATAACCGATATAACATCTAAGTCTTCCACGTCCCAAAAGTCTTATGAAGTAACGGATTTAGCCAAGGTACGCAGTTAGCTTATCTGTTAGCAGACGATAAAATAAACCACCTGCTGTTTCTTGATACCCGATCTCGCTCTCAAAGCCATCCACCTTTCCTAGATCTTGAAATGTATTTTGTTCTAAGGTTCTTTCCCCAATGATAACTCAGCTGGAGTAAAAGCCCTGCCCGAACCCTGCCTGGTTATACTGATGCCCACCATGTTGGAAGAACTGCTCAAACTGCCCTCCTTGGTTAAAATTCTGCCCTCCTCTTCCACCCCAGCCGCCGCTTTGCCCGCCTCGTCCTCCTCGTCCCCTTCCTCCACGTCCCCCTCTACCCCCTCCTCGCTCTTGTCGCCCTCCATCTTGGTGATGACCTTTATTACCACCTTCTTGCCCTCCTTGATAACCTCCTCCAGAATATCCTTGACCTTGGTTACCCCCTTGATACCCCCCACCTTGGTATCCCTGCCCTTGATGCCCTCCTTGGTACCCTCCACTTTGGTATCCTTGACCTTGATGACCCCCTCTACCTTGATACCCTTGCCCATGATGCCCCCCTGCACCTTGGTACCCTTGCCCTTGATATCCTCCTGCAGGGTATCCAGGCCCTCCTTGCCCTTGTTGCCCACCATGATACCCCCCATGGTACCCTCCTCTTCCTCCATCTTGATAATGACCCTGACTCCCACCATCTGACCAACCTCCTTGAACCTTCCCCCCTCTATCTCCTCTCCCTCCGCCACCTCGTCCCCCTTGGTGCTGATCGTAGCCACCCCTGCCTCCACCTCGCCCTCCTCCGCCCCCTGTTGGTCCGTCTTGGCGTTTCTGCCAGGTTGGCATCTCCGGGGGAGGAGGCTCGATTTCATTTGGTCTTCCGCCCCGATCTGGAACACGTCCCATCAGCACCTGTGGGAATAAGAGTGGAGACAGTTTTAATCTAAATATCTTAAACCAGACTTTAGAGGAACACACAAAAAACTTCAATGATGATTCTTTTGCTTTGTATTTTTTTTAACACTTTTACTGGTTTCTTCAGTACCTGGACTAATCCCCCCCCTCATTTATTCATAATTTTGAAAAATCCCTTTTACAATTGTGTTTGACTGATGGCACTTAGTTACTAGTAACCCAGTGTGAGTATCTATCCAGTGACGTAAACTTCAAAGCTCTTTTTGTAAGTTGCTCTAGAAAGAGCGTCTGCCAAAAGCCTAAATGCAAATGTAAATGGTTGCCATGGTGATCACCTGACTAGTGTGACACTGAGGCGATGACTATAGAAAAAAGAGAAAACAACTGATTAAACTCAATAAAAGAAAAAGCCTGGGTGATGCTACTGAGCGGCGTTTGATACATGGGATGTGAGGGAGGATGGCGTGGACCTTTGAGTCACAGCTAGAGCACAATCTAGTCTTATATATATATATATATACATATACATACTATATAAATACACACATATATACACACACACTATATATATATATATATATATATATATATATATATATATATATGTGCCAGTATATAAACTAATGAGTGGTGCGGTGGTGAGTTGAAGCAGAGTTAATTATTTCCTACAACAGAAAGTGGTTTATTCCTTTTAGATTTTGGTTACACTGGATAGTATCACTCATGTCATAGCAGTTATAAACACTTTTTCCCTAAGCAGTCTCTTTTTATTCTCTCTGTTCAACTAAATAAGAAAAAAATAACTCATAGCTTGTCAAGTGACCAAAAAAGAAGTGTGAACACTGGGATTTTATTTATGCAGAGATAAAAAGAAACATTTACCTTGTTGATGGCGCAGGAGGTTTTTTCTCGAGTCTGGCCGCTGCTCGTGCGCAGGATTTTGGACAAATCCTCTCTGGCGGCAAGAAGGTGAGCGACACACACCTTACTCTTAAAGCCGAGCGCTGTTCGCAAGGGCTGATACACTTTGGCCAACTTCTCAGTCTGGCTCTTAAAGAAAACAATCATTATACAACAGTCAGTAATCTGATTGGATGCGAGTCTTTCCATGAGTGGTGGTCAAGAGAATGAAAGCACTTTTCTAAACATTTTGTTTCAGCTACAGATGTCTAGTGCTTCAGACTCAGAGAAAAAGTAAAAAAAAAAACATAGAAATTTCAGATTGTACCAGATAGAATTAAAGGTGTGGTATTGTGACATTATATAAGAATAAATAAATCAATATAATATAATCACCAATATTATCATGATACAAAGGTACTAATTCGATTTGTATTGTGATTAAAAAATATTAATTTAATGCAAGTCTAATTTCAGATTTTGTTACAATTCTAAACAAATTTAGCCCTGTAGGATTATGGATTACTTAGCCCTGTAGGATTATAACAGCAACATTTTATCACCTCACATGCAAATATATCAAATTTTGGAGTCAGTGTGGCGATACATGAATTTAATGTAATTAAATTTAATTGCAAAAAGTAACTGAATCAATTTTTCCCATATATATATAAATATAATCCACATTTTATTAACAATAAACAAAAAATATACATCATACAAAACATTCCATAATAAAGATAAAGTATAGACTTATTATAATCTATTACTACTCGCCTTAATTAAAATTTGAGTGGAAAAAATTCCTGAGGATTAACAGGGAATAGAGAGAGTGTTTAGAATCGGACAGGAAGCCCACCTTGGCTCGGTCCGACCAGCCGAAGGACTGCACTGTGACGTCCAGACGCTTCAGTAACATCTTCCTCCGCACCTCATACTCGTTCACAAGGGACTGGTTAATGACTTCGATTTTCTCCTGAAAAGGAGAAAGAAAATAACGGTTCATAAAACCCACGCAAATGCAAATAGAACCCCCAGGGCATCGGGGTGTTTAACTCACCCAGTGGAGGGGGCCGAGGGGTTTACTCATCAGAGGCCCACCCACATGACGAGGAGGGACTTTAGATAAGGCTTCCTTTAGCTGTGAGACACCACACACACACACACACACACACACACACGTGTTAGTGTACAAGCAGAGCAGTAGCACAATTTTATCAAAATCATCAAAAACCCATTTAATTCTAATAATAAAAAACACAACAGAACTTTCATTAAAACATAATTCCACTTCGATTTTACAGATTTAAAAAGAATATTTTTTTTAATTAACAATTATTTTAAATTTAAGTAAAAATATTTTTTTTAAAAGACTAAATTCAAGACTTCTCTGTGCACTAATGAAGAATAAAGTTTCAATTTAAGACAAACTGCAACAAATATTTGTGCTGGATTAACAGAAAAAACATTTTTTACATTTCTTCCTGGCAAAACTCTTACTTCTTAGCATGTTAGGACTGTAACAGACCTGAGGTGATCGGTCATACATACAGATCGCTTCTCAAAGTTAAAATAAAACATTTCTGCCCCTGTATGGAGCACTGAGGCTTTTTATTCCAAAACTTTAAATACACGACATCAGGAGCGGTGTTGTTATTTACGACTATAATGGCGCAGTGGTAAAGTGCTCGTCCTATCATTCGGGGATCGCTGGTTCGATTATGATGCTGTCTAGAGGTCTAGAGAGAGCTGATTGGCCGAGCTCTCTGAGATGGGAGGCACTTAGTGCTCACACATTAATCACGGCTCTACGGCCAATCAGGGGCGTCTGTGAGCTCACGCAAATCTGTCCTCCGAGTGTGTTACGCCGCCTCCGACGGTGCGTGAGCAAGCAGTACGAAAAGTTGCGGTCGGCTGCCGTCACTTGGTTCAGAGGAAACACGTGATAGTCTTCGGCCCTCCCAACTAAATGGTAGTAGCTTAATGTGGGAGCCCCCTAGTGACGGGGAGGAATTGGAAACGACTAAATTAAAGAGAAAATCTGGGTAAAATCCTAGGAAAATAATAATAATCAAAAAAATTAACGCAAAATTATATTTGTCTCCCTTTTTCTACTTTTGCTGATACGAAAAATTATCCGACCTTTGACCAAAAACCATGGTGTGTATAAAAATGTGTGTACTTTTTTTTCGATGCCACTAAAAAACTGGAACATGGTGATGTTGGAGGGGGGTTTGGACATGCCCAGCGCCACACAGATGCCCTTCAGCTCCATGAAGTGCTCGCTACAGCTGGACGGTGCTCCTCCATCCTGAGCTTTCCTTTGGGGAGCGTTCACCAAAACCATCCGTGCAGCTTCCAGCTCCGAGATCAGAAACGCTGAATACAACCACATCATCGTCATCAACGTAATCATTATTACTACTAGACCTCACATACTTAAACGTTATAATGAGCCCTGGTCATGTGACTCAATATGAAATGGATTCTCCATTTACTGTAATTCTTGGATGTTAAACTTAAAAATACATCTTTAAATTTAAAATAAAAAGCAGAAAATCTAACAATCCTTTATGTAAGTGTCCATCACTGTGCGTGCGTGTGTGTGTGTGTGTGTCTCACTGAGCAGAAGTTGACAGTTGTTGGCGTTCAGCAGACGATGTGTGACGTCTCCACGCGTGAGACATGAGTATGGACATGCTAACTCTGTTAGCAAACCGCTCATTTCTAACTGGAAACCCTCAGCCTCACTTGGACCTGCAAGCAAACGCACACACACACACACACACACACACTTCTAATTAAACGTGATATAAGGCAACCGTAAGATATTTTTTTGTACTAAAACAATGAATCATATTAATGTGAGTGAATGAATATAAAGTGCACGCGCGCACACACACACAGAACACTCACAGTTGGTGGCGTGGACGTTCTCCTCCAGCCTGCAGTAGAGTTTGAGCTCAGAGACGAGCCAGGAGCACAGTTTGGTGAATTCAGGAGACGCTGCGCCGCCACCGAGAGCTGCCTGCAGGGCGCCATCCTCTAAAAGCGGCCCCTGGTACCTACACACACACACACACAAATCATAAACAAGTTTGTCTTTCACTCCTTATCAGTTTATCTGTTCTCTGAGCATAGTGCAGCTCCGGATTTATACTACAATCTAAACCAAACAACTCATCACTTATACACACGTCAGGTTAGCTCGTTGTGTTTACTGTTAAACGATGAAGGACAGCTGAGGTGAAGAGGAAGTGTTTACTCAAAACTCAACGCTGAAGCTGAATCACAGTCTGAATCTCAACTGGTTTGGATTAAAACATCAGGTCTGTGGGACGCGCGTGGCTGAAAGCAGAAAAAATTCTGCTTTACATCCATCAGTTGTTTTTCACCTTTTTTCTGTTTTTCAGTCCAAATCTCCAGAACACGCACGCACATGTTTCCTGGTTGGATCATTTTCTTTTAAATTTGTCTTTTAATTCCTTTACGTCTACTTCATTTGATGTCACGTTTATTAGATCACCATTATGCTGAAGCCTGTGATTTTTTTCCCCACTTATTGTGATATATTAAAAAAAAGAACGTTATTATTAGTGTCACACAACTATCTCACGTTTTTATTAAACAGCTGAACGCGTTAATCAATTAAGCATTAATTATTTATGACCCCAGGATGCAAAAGTATTTTAGACAATTAAATAATTCTGTAAGAAAGACTGAATGAAACCAAAACACTTTATTCACACGGACTGTAACACCACTCTCGTCCTTCTATCCTCATTTAAACACTAATACTGCACAAGTGCGCCCTCTTGTGGTGCACAAGTTAATAGATGTTAGGTATCTATCTAAATAAAATAAAAGTTTTGTCTGTACATTGGTCCGACCTCGTTTCATTTTGTTGGAGGATCACAGCTTTTCGCAGCATCATGCAAAACTGTGTGGACAGAATTCAGTAAAACTTTGGCAGCACTTGGGGATTTTCCTGAAGTTAAATCTGCGCCATTAGGAGACTAGCAGCTTTCTCAAACAAATACCAAAGTGAACCTGAGGTCAGATCAAAAGTTAAACACCACTGGTTTATGTTGATCGCTGATAAGATAAGCCCCGCCCACTGAGACAGTGAGCGCAGTCCCAGGTGCAGCGATCACGCCGAGCACAGAAACCCGTCCTGATAAACTCCCAAACTTCTGCTTCGCACCACTAACTGCTCTTTATGAGCATCTAACTGAAGCGTTTAATAACATCATTAAGAATCCAAAACCGAGGTATACACATGTGATGAACATCTGGGAGTACATCCCTCCTCTCAAAGAGCAAGAACTAGCAGGATCTGTAGAACTATCGTCAATCGCTTGCCAGCCAAAGCATGTAGAAGGACGTGTAGAGGATGGACAGATCAGCTTCTAAAGAATAAACATCTGAGAGATCAAGGCATGATGTGGATTGAAAGCGTATCATAAAGAGCTTCATACCTACGTCATCTATCGAGTTTGTCCAGCTATAACTCGACTTGTTAAAGCACAGATGCAAGAAGATAAGACTAAAACATGGCTTCTTTACACCGTCGCAGGTCATTACGACGGCTCTTCTGTTTTGCTTAGTATCAAGACCACGAACGAACGTTCCTAAACAGACAGGGTATGAGCTTTAAAATCCATAAAAACAATAACAAATCAGCCTTTTATTTTATAGGAAGGACTGGGACTTGTTCAGGGGTTCGGTATTAAGATCAGAATGAATATGCCAAGGTTGTATTTAAACACGGTGGTTAAACGGCTAAACATTATTAGAAATATGGCAAGGAATGAGATGCATGTGTACTCGGTGTGGAAGAGAGTGATGGTATTGATATCACCCAGATGAAGGAGAATACGCATCTCGACCCCTGAGCCGTTCCAGTGAGAGCTTACAGCTTTGATTGGCTGAGAATGATACTGGATGGAGAGAATGGACAGAAGACAAAAAACGCTCCTGACCACTGGAGGGCTCCATCACTCTCAGACTGGCCGCAAAAACTTTATGTCATGGTGGTCGTGTTTAGTCGGATTAGTCGAACTTAGTCGCTTAATGACATCATGCCAGTCCAGGATGAGTTGACTGGTGAGAGACCGTGATGATGTAAAGTCTAAATATTCTCTTCAGGAAGAAGCTTGGAGGGTAAAAGAGAAATATCCGAAGTTCAGAACGGTGACAATATTAAAGAACAATAAGGAGAAAAACAAAACCGAGCTGCTGAAGAGGAAACTGCTGCATGGACAGGTCTGTTTGTGGACGAGGGTCTGAGCTGCGGATATGCAGCTCCGGTCTCATAGCAGAGCAGCATGATGGTGCAGGCACCATCTGAATACATCAACACACACAGACACAGTAAAGAAGTTGTGCATGTTCACTGGCCAGACACCCTGGGGTACAAAAGTGTCAGACAATTCCTACCAACATCGACCAGTGAAGTTCGAGAACATCACCAATGCTACCATTATATAACTAAGAAAACCGTCTCTGTGAGACGTCCTGACACAGTAGGACAAATGAGGAGAAAACCTGCTTATTAATAGATACAGCTGTTCAGATGATCCTGAACAAACTGAAAAAATTAGGAACTACATGAAACTGGAGATGGAGATGTGAAACTGAAAAATGAAAACACTGTGCCAGTGATAACAGGAGCAGGAGGAACATTAAAGAAAAGATTTGATCTGAATTTAACAGAGTTCCCAAAGCCCCGATCAGCGAGTAAAGGGCAGAAAATAAGACTTATGAGCGGAGATCTTGTGAGGAGACTCGGATTTACCAGTGAAACCACCAATAAACTAAGATCAAGAAATGTTATTAATAATAATCATAATAATAATAATAATAACAACAACAGATCTGATCTAATAGCCGGTCAATCAGTATTGATCTGATGCCAATGGATCGGACATCAGACGCAGTAAAAGATTTTTAATTTAGGAATATGAAAGCTTGTTGACAGATGGACCTTGTGTATTGAAAATAACAGATTATATCGAAAAAGTATGTATTTGTCTTCTTTGAAAAGTTCATTAAAATAATTTCTACAGCCAGAGTCTGGATAATTTTTGACTTACCCTCTTGTAAATAATAAGGATGGGAATCACCAGGAACCCCCTGAAACGATATTATTACAATACCCAGTGCTGATTCTCAGATGGTGCCGTATTATCTGTAGCACAAATATTGTTATACGTGTTTAACATTTCTGCATTATTATGTACAGAATCCCTCACAATTTTCAAACATAAATAAAAAAATTATAAATAAATAACAGAAGAATATTTGCATGCCTGCTGTGTTTTGCATAAAAATAGAAAAGACTGAGTGTGACAAAGTTACCTGAAGTATAGCACTGACTATAGCACGCTCAGTAAAAACAAACAGTTTTTTTACTTGCACACATCTGAATTGAACACTGCTGACTATTTTCAAGCAAAGAGTTTACTCTATGACTCTATTACTCTATTGTTTAACGTTTTTAACGGCGGCTTTTCTTATGCCATTGTTTTGCATGCGCCCGAGATGTTTGCACAGTACTGTAAGTAAAACAGCTGTTAGGTTTTACTGAGTGTGCTGGACAAAATAAGATCTACTGGTAACTTTGTCACACAGACCATTTTTATGCCAAACCCAGGAGCATACATTAGGTTTTTACTGTTTCCATTTGAAAAATGGTCCGTCATGTAATATGTTTTTTTCTTTCCTGGCATGCAAATATTCTTTTGTAAAGTTATTTACTTATTAATTTTTTTATGGGAAATATTGAATAGTTTTATACATAATAATAATACAAAAATGTATAAAATTTGTACTACAGATAATATGGTGTAATACAGGTTATAAGACTTTTGAGCAGTACTCTGTGTGTGTGACTGCACAATAACTTTGTACATGTTTTACACTGGATGCCCTTCCTCGCACAACCCTCCCTTTTTATCCAGGTTGTGACCGGAACTGCAAACACTGACTGGGAATTGGATCCGGGCTTTTCAAATGAAAGGAGAGAAACATTCCACCGAGCTACCAATGCCCTATCAATCTATCTATATAAGGAATGGGAGTGACATGGGCTCCCCGATACAATATAATCGCGATACTACAGTGCCGATTCGATTTGTATTGCGATTCTATAAGTATCATAGTTTCATAACTATCCTGAATTGAAAGTACATATTCTAAGATTTTGTTAAAATTCTAATCAAACTTAGTAAATATTAATGTAAATACTTAACACATGAGGCTCATAAGCTGTTCTGTGTAAATAGTTTAGAGCACCACCTGGTGGATTATAGAGGAACAGCAACACTGCACGACCTCGAATGCATACATAAATGACAAATTAATTTAAAAACTAAACTAGAAAAAACAATATTGCTGTCAGTGTGGTGATAACAAACTAAAGAATCTTTATACGTCACTGAATACATTTTTTTCACCATGCATACATTTTAACTCCCTCGCTCATATAGACAGAGAGAGTACAAAAAAATATAAATATATAAAATATAAATATATAATGCTGGTTGTGACTCTGTTAAATGACTTCCACTTGCACCAGATACTTTATAATAAACAAAAATATAAATAAATCAGTGCATAAACATCACATCAGTACTAACTACAACATTAAGTCAGACAAACATTATATTATTGTTTGTACTAAACACACTAACATTACTTTAATGATGTTATCAGTTATTTCATCATGACTTTAATAAGAACCCACACACACACTGTATTATTGAACTCTTGTTATTATAATAAACACAGCTGTAGAGGAACAGTTACTAATCCCCCCCTGTGTGTATGTGAGAGTGTGTGCGCGTGCCAGTTCCCAGTCTCACACACTTTCTCTTACCCTCTCTTTATTCAGGATTTAAATCCAAACCCTTGAAGCTGATTTTGTTCCTAACTGTAAATCAAACTGAACTCGGGATGTTAAACACCTCTCTGTTCTGACACACCCTGCCTTCACACATATTCACTAAACTATCTCTGCTGCTCACCCCAAATCCTCCAGAGAGTCCAGAATGTCGTTCTCCATGGAGACAGATCTTTATTTCAGCTTTAATCAGGAGAAATTAAACAGGACTGACACTCTCGCGCTAGCGACCGTGCTGCTGCTCCTGCTGCATGATATGCTCGGTTGGCAGGACTGGGGTCCTAACAGCGACTACATAGATGACCAAGCGTATTCCAGCTATCTTCAGAAAAATAAGGCAACACAAATTACAAATATATTAATTTAAATATCTCGCTATGTAGTGCTTCTTCATTTAAAGTCCCAAACAACAAAGAAGCAACAAACAAAACTACAAATTAAAATACATGAAGATAACCTTTTGCACAGGCATATTAATAGACAGACTCGCAAAAATTATTGCCGAATAGGTCGTAGTGTACTGATATTTTATGCAGACTGTCTTCATCCTGCATCCTCTTCGAGACCGCCATCTTTAAGGTAGATAATTAGTGCCTGTTTTTGTGTGTACCGCTTAAACATGTAGATTCTTTACATTTAAACAATTTTAAACAAATAAGTAAAACAAATTTTAAGCGAAAATGTAATTAGTACACATGTAAATAAATTTGTATAGTTTATGTGATTAAAATAACTGCATTCTACCTGTGCTCACTGCATGTTTTGTTTTTAACTTTCGTATTTAGGAAAAAAAAAAAGCTTTGCCTGTCCTTAAGTCAGTCCTGCTGAGCTGTTATTGATCAATCGATTTCAGCTCGTTGATGTTAATTCAACTGAACCAATTTTAGTCATTGTCGCGCTTGCGAGATAATTTTTCAATCAGGCGAATATTATAGCTTCAAAACAGCAGGGTCCTTAGGGTGCAGTATTATGCAGGGATGGGATTCAGTTGTTAGCGTTAGTCAGTCCCATACACGCACACTGAACATCCCCAAAATCTTTATTTAAAGTGTTTATCTTGTTTATTTTGTATTAAATTTTTAGACGCGGTTACAATTATTTTACATTTCCAGAAATGTATGCTACTGTCGTAATATAGGACTCCTGAGTAATGTTTTTATTATTAATGCTTGGTTTGTGAGTTAGGAGCAGAAGAAATGCACCGCGGCCCGAGCGCGGAGTATACCCGGGCTCCTGCGCCCCCTCCTCGGTATGGACCCCCACCCGCTTCTGGGCCTCCTTTTCCAGGCTCGTTTAACAAACCGAGTTTCCCGCCGCTCTTTCCGAGCACTGTGTCCTACCCCAGGTCGGTTCCCCCTCCGGTATTTCAGAGCTTCAGCACCGAGGCGCCGCCGTACCAGGTAACGCTAATGAGCACACAGAGAGACATGCTCAGGGCTGGGCGGTGAGTCACAGCGCGGTATGATAACCGTTACCGCGGGTTACGGTACATCACATTGTGCAACATCACATAATTCACATTTCTTTATTGCTGTATATGGCAGAATCGAATTTCCTATGCTCACATGCTTTTGTTGTATCGATTCCAAGTTGATGTGTTTGTGTGTGTGTGTGTGTGTATGTATGTAAAAAGGCAGCACCACAGTTTCCTGCAGGATGGACGCTTCACCAGGACGAACTGCAGACTCTGGAGGTGAAGTGAGTAACGTACACATACATAATTATTCAAAAGTATTTTCTATATTGGTTAGCATGCAGGAAAGGGAGCAAAAATGTAAGGAGAGAAAGGATGAAGTAATTAAATAAGGGAAGGAAGGCGTGAAGAAAAAATGGCTGGATTGCAGGTAATGCCCATGCCTGCTTTATTAAGTATGACAGACAACATAGGCCTCGCCTCCTTCACTGAGACTGACACATAACATAGGCCTCGCCTCCTTCACTGAGACTGACACATAACATAGGCCACGCCTCCTTCACTGAGACTGACACATAACGTAGGCCACGCCTCCTTCACTGAGACTGACACATAACGTAGGCCACGCCTCCTTCACTGAGACTGACACATAACACAGGCCTCGCCTCCTTCACTGAGACTGACACATAACACAGGCCTCGCCTCCTTCACTGAGACTGACACATAACACAGGCCATGCCTCCTTCACTGAGACTCACACATAACACAGGCCTCGCCTCCTTCACTGAGACTGACACACAACATAGGCCATGCCTCTTTCACTGAGACTGACACACAACATAGGCCATGCCTCCTCTGTTAAATAATAAAATAAGTGTAAACAAAAAAGTTTTTTGATGTTTCTTTCCCACGTCGCTGCAGAAAGAAAGCGGAAGAATTTCTGCGCATCCTGGAAGCTAAAGATCTCCTCAAAGCACATGGTGAATTAGTAGACAAAGGCACGAGACGCTCCAGCATCGACAGTGAAGTTGAGAGACGCAGCTCAGAGAAGCATTCGAGAGGGCGGAGCAGGAGTAAGAGCAGGAGCCGGAGTCGGGGGAGGAGCCGAGCGAAGAGTCGAGCAAAAAGCCGGGGCAGGAGTCGTGCTCGGAGTAGGAGCCGGAGCAGAAGTCGGAACCGAAGTAGGAACCGAAGTCGGGGGAAAAGCCGCACCAGAGCAA
Source organism: Clarias gariepinus (assembly GCF_024256425.1). Classification (NCBI taxonomy): domain Eukaryota; kingdom Metazoa; phylum Chordata; class Actinopteri; order Siluriformes; family Clariidae; genus Clarias; species Clarias gariepinus. The sequence goes on along the minus strand of NC_071112.1, from coordinate 10,092,833 downwards.
AGAGTCGGCCGAGGAGTCGCAGTCGCAGCCGGGGGCGGAGCTTAGCAAGGAGTAAAAGCCAGCCCCGGCTACACAAAGACTCTCAGTGTAGCATTAAAGACACTGCTGCTCCATCTGTTAGAGTACCGGATCTCTTCCAGAACCTGAAAGAGGTTCTACAGAGCAAAGAGCTGGAGAAACACCTGGCTGTGGTGAAGAACACCTTCATGATCAATCAGGTATGACAGCTTACCACTCACTCACTACAATCAAAATGATTCGTCTGCTCTAACTCAAATCTACCTCGCCTGATTAGCTACAGCTTCTGTGCTGAACTCATCAGTAAAAAAAAAAGCGAGGGAGAAATTATTAAATGAAGAGAAGAAAGAAAATTTGTAAGGTGAATCGACAACTTTTTTCTCACCCCCCCAAAAAACTAAACCAAACATGCGATTTATGGTGGGCGGAGCTACTAAAGCACCAATCAGAATGAGCTATTTACTAATGTAACTGCAGCTATATCAGAAATCATCAGGCAGATGATTTTACACTGATGTTACCAATGTCGGATCAGACTGAGGTCAGGTAAGGTCAGGTGCTAACCCGGATTGCATCTAAAAAACATGTATTCTTTTCTGTTGAGTCCACCTTCACCGTCTTTCCCACATCCGGACGAAGTTACAGTAAGGAGAAGCTGCAAAGAAGTTGCATGCCCAGAGTGAAGCATGGGGGTGGATCAGTGATGGTTTGGGCTGCAATATCATGACATTCCCCAGGCCCAATACTTGTGTTAGATGGGCGTGCCAATGGTTCAAACATTGTATCCTGAAGGCAGTGCCGTGTATCAGGATAATAATGCACCAATACACACAGCAAGACTGCTGACAGAGTGGTTAGATAAACATAAAAAGTGAAGTTGAAGATCTCCCATGGCCTGCACAGTCACCAGATCTAAATATTATTGAGCCACTTTGGGGTGTTTTGGAGAAGCGAGTCAGGAAACGTTTTCCTCCACCAGCATCACGTGGTTACCTGGCCACTATTCTGCAAGAAGAATGGTGCAAAAAACTGTCTGGCCACTGTGCAGGACTTGTATCTGTTATTTCCAAGACAAATTAATGCTGTGTAGGCCGCAAAAGGAGGCCCTACACAATACTAATGAATTATTGTGGTCTAAAACCAGGTGTTTCAATTTCATTGTCCAACCCCTGTGCATGTCTGTCTTTCTGTATAGCAGCACTCACTGCCTAACTTATTAATACAAATATTTTTTTAAGGTTTACTATCTCACGCATGGTTTTCTATAAGTTGTACTTTTTTTGTTGTCAGTCAAATACACTCTCTGTTTGGTAATCAGAGAGTGAATCACTGAGAAATCAAAAAAGTCAGTTTTGTCTTAAAATGACTCTAGTGTGCTAAAATTCACTTATACCACTTCTGCATTGTTATTTCAGTGGTAACAACATTAAGTTATCCCATTAAAATATTCAATTTAGCTTTTCTAACTAATGTCTATTGGTGCAGGTGTTTTTTTTACATTGAGCAAGTAGCTTATTAGTAGCATATTTTAAAATGGATTGCTGAATCCGGCACATAACTGTTCATAACATCACTTTTAGTCAACATTTAGGTTTCACTTATGGTGCAGGTTTAAGTTCAGCCAGTTATCCAAGTACTGCTAAAGTTTTAATATTCTGGCTAACGGATGATTTAAGACGCACCCACAGTTTGATGCGTGTGCAGTATCCTGTCAGAACTTCCGGTTTGTCATCTAGCACATGACTTCACTTCTACTGAACATTTTGATTTATGGTGCAGGTTTAACTTCAGGCAAATACCCAAGTACTGCCAAAATTACATTTAAATTCTGTATAGCCAGTTTTGTGTGATCTGGCTGGACAGAAAGACAATTTTCTGTAACTGGTTTTGCATCCTCCACTGTATGAAACGTAAAGATATTGTATTCGATTTAAAATACCTTAAAACTAGCTTTTAGACAGATCATACATAATTGAACGTACAGTAATACATTAAAGATGGAGCTAGATTAGACACGTAGATCAGAACTATACTAACAGTAAAGATTTACAGGCTAGATCTTAACATTTTAACAGGTTTGACACATCTTTTTTTTTTTTTTAATTGTGATTTTCTAAAATGACATAGGTTACAAACAAACTCACGAGTCTATCCTTGTGTCACAGAAATGCCTTTACACACCGTCTGAGCAAAATCTGATTCACAAAGTTTAGATGTTGCTAGCAGTGGCGTAAGTAGATGCGTTCATTCTGTCATATTAGTAAATGATAAAATAAGATTAATGATTTATGATGGAATTTGTGAAATTGTTGCATTGATTAGATAGGCCAGCTGATTTGACCAGATCCTGTTGAATCTTTCACATTGGAAACAATTTTTTACACCTTTTTCATTAATAATTTGATTAGATGTTGAATAATCTTATACAGTATACATTTCTTTCATTTGAAATGTTTTGTTGGAACTTTGTTAATAATGTGAACTTCGCTGCATGTCGTAGACATAAGTCTGATCTGATCTTTCTTCATGTCACTCTGTGTTCTTCAGCTAGAACTAGTTTGTACCTATGTTTGTGTTTTTGTGATAATATAAATGTGTATAAATCATGTATAATTTTAGCAGGTTCAAGAAGACATAAAGCCGAATCTTTCAGAGCTCCAGATGAAGTCCTGGGAACAGGATCAAGTCGCAGACCTTAACCCGAACTCCGTACTTCCTCACGAGCGAGTGGGGGGAAGTGATGGCTCATTGCCTCGAATCTTATCCTGGAACAATCCTGAACAAAAAAATGATGTGTTTAGAAATAAAAGTCTGTTCTCCAGCATCGAGGACGAGGAGGAGTTTCTCTACGGAGACGAAGACGGAAGGAAGAAACCTCAAGCTGTCACCGTCCCTCTCGCCCAAACCAGACCTGCCGAAAATCCCATCCTGTCACCCTACCTTTCCAAACCAGCTGTCCTCCAGGAACCCAACATTCAGGTCATGACTTCCAGACGACCCCTGACCCCAGACGTGACTGCGGAGGAGTGCGAGAGGGTAAAGAACCTGCTGAAGACCATCGGGCTGAATCTGAACCAGGCTGACATCAGCAAGATGGCCATCAGACTGAAGCAGAAGCAGGAGGAGCAAAGAGAAGTGAGCTCGAACTCTGCTCTCAGAGCGGGGCTGGAGACACTGCTGAACCGCAGTAAAGGTATCCGAGCTAGATCAGACATCAGTACGAGTGCTTGACTGGACATGAATGTGCTTGAACTGATAGCACTAAGCACTAAGTATATTAGAGTTAGATCAGAAGTCTTTGTACCCATAATGATATGGGGGCATCAAAGACTGTTCAGAGACAGGGATCAGCCTTGTAATAAAACACCAAAGTTATGAGAAACAGGTGTGGGAAATAGATCAGACCTCTAAATAAGAGCTAGATATGAGACCTAGATTAGACACCAATATCAGAGCTGTAGCAATAAAGTAGTAAAGATGTACAAATGCGAGATCTGACGTTGGTATCTCAACTGTAGTAATGCAGTAAAAAACAGAGAACTAGATTAGACACTAATATGAGAACTGTAATAAGATTGAGAAGTAGATTAGACATTAGTAACAGCTACAGTAAAGCAGTAAAGGTATGAATGTGAGATCAGTCTCATCAGTGTGATTGAAGCAAAGTGTGTATAATAACTCTCTATATTTGTGCAGTGCAGACGTCTGATGACAGTCGGAGTATCCGATCTGAAAGCAGCCATTCACACAGAGACACTGATCACAAAGACGCGGTAATGAACCAACGAACACGTTTAACAAACAATAATAATATGAATAAGGCTCACCTGCTAACGTGGAGTTGTTGTGGCTGTTAGCAGAGTGATGAGAGGGAGAAGGAGCGGAGGGAGAAACAGATCCAGAAGAAGAGGAAGGAGTACCTGGTAAAGGAGCTGGAGGGATTGCTCAAGCACGAAGGTACTCAAGCGTTACACAGAACCTTCTTCCATGCAGAAGATTGGTGTGTGAGACTAAAGTTCATCCTGTTGCTGCAGGTTCGGGTGATTTGATTCCCGTGATCGGTTTCTTCTGTCAGCGGTGCGAGGAGTTTTTCGGGGACCTGACCAGCGCCGAGGGACACAAACACAGCAACACACACCAGGTGAACACCACAAGCACAACACCCGGCCTGCATCTGAGTTTAGGCTTTGATTATTAGATAAGCTTTTGTTCGTTGAGTTTCACAGCCCAGCAGGTCCTTAGGTTGTCTTTTTTTTTTTTTGGCCAAAGCGCAGTTAGCTTCCAAACCTTCCATTCACTATTTCCTAACATACCCTAAAGATGTGATAAAACATTACAGAAGAATATTTACATGCCCGTAAAGAAAGCAACATATTATGTGACATACCAGATTTTGGATAGAAATAGAAAATCCTAATGTACAAACAAACATAATCCTATGTTTTGCCTGAAAATAGAAAGGAGCGACAGTGTGACATCGTCCCTAACATTCGCTCCTTTTTATTGTCGACATTTTTTTTTTTTTTATTCCATCTGAAAACTGATATTTTATGTAATATGTTGCTTTCTTTACAGGTATGCAAATACTCTGGAATGCTTTTTATTTATTACATTTTAAGTTATGTTTGGAAATTGTAAATGATTTTGTACATAATGTTGACATGATAAACATATATAGTAACATTTGTACTACAGATAATACGAGGCCGAAGTACTGTAGTTACTGTGACTCAGAGCGACCGCCTTTCTCAGGTTTGACAGATTGTGACTAACATGTTATAGCTGACTCAAGTGAATCAGGAAATCGACTCATTCTGGGATCGAATCCCAGGACTCAAAGCAGGAAGGAGACGCAGTGACAGCAATTAAAATATTACTCAGTATTATTTATTTGAAAAATTAAACACATCTAAGTGGATAACGTATTTATCCACCTAACATACCAAACGATTCAAATAGTTTCTGCAGCGTGGTCTATAAACCTCTTACATGTTTGTTTCTTATCACAGAATCAGCAGGTTAAAGACGTTAAGAGACAGCGAAAGCACAAACCCCTGGAGCTCCGAGACGGAGACCGAGACGAGCGAAGTGTTGAGAGGAAACGACAGAGAGAGGACACGAGCCCTCACAGGATCAAGGACAAGTCCAGAGTCCAGGAGACGAAAGAGGACGACACTCAGTCGAGTAAGAACCCCAAGAAGAAAAAGAAGAAAGACAAGAAGATGAAGAAAAAGGACAAAAAGAAAGAGAAGAAGAAAAAGGACAAGGCTGATAAGAAATAGTGGGGGCACTATAAATGGAATATCACATCTCGATACATGACATCATGATAGGGACATTGCAAACTACTGCCAAAACTATATTAATCAGCTCATCCTTACTGTAATGTGGCTGTAGGAGTAGCGACAGCACACACTCACCTCTCCAGTATGTTCAGCATTGATCGCAGCATATGCGATCTCCCCCCCTGCTGCCCAGCTGTGCTAAAACATCTTCACAGATTCAGGATAAAGGGAACCTTAGCGGAATGGAGATGAAACATTTGGTGCTGGTTAAAAAGTTACAGTGAAAAAAGAAGTTCACCCGGATGTTAAATGTACCTTCACCTCAAATACGTAGCATTAGACCTGCCCTGAAGCTACAAGGTCAAAGAATCTTATTGCCCCCAGATTAGCCGTAAAAAATATCACATAGATTTTTTGATCTGCGAATAAAAATAACCTGTATATTTTATTTCTGGCTGAAATTTTCCTGACATTAAATGTTAAAATGACTGGATTTTTTTGTGTAATAAAACATTTTTTATGGTGCACATGACGGGTATTTCGACCGTGCAAATCAGGAGGTGCCAAAACTTAACGAGAAGAAGGTGGGCGAGGCTGGATTTGATTATTTAGAAATGGTTTGGTCTTATGAAGCATGGGTGATGTCATGTTTGTTAACCGATTTATTTATTGATGCAGTGACAAAAATATCAGCAGCTGTTTGAAGGCGGAGCAAAAGCACATCGTCTTACACTGGCTGGCTTGGTGCGTGTAAAAATGACGTTATCATATTTTTGTGTTACCCAATCATTACACATTACTCTGTCCACCAGGTATAACGCCACCCCATTTGTAAGCCTGTCATGCTTGAATACGGATAATTTGGCTCACTAAGGAGTCAGCTTTTGATTCCCAAATGAATCATTCTTCTTTCCTAAATAGAATTATTCGTTTTTTACATAAATATAGGAACTGCGTGAAATTGTGATCGCAAGTTTAAAAAAAAATTATAAAAATTATGACGACTTAGATTGTGAAATGTTAATGATCATACATTTGGATCGTTGCATTTTCGAACAATTAGGATTCTTATGACAAGTAAATAAATGACAGCACTTCACAATTATTTATTTACTTTATTTTTTACAACTTGCTGTCCATAAATTTGTAAATGTAAAAAAAAAAAAAAAGCAGTCAAAGAAAAGCCACAGAGCGCATGTAGGGAATGTTAATTTATATTTACATTTCTAATCATTTCACAGTTTATATACAAACACTGAGAGCGTGTAAAAAAACTGTACAGCAACAAGATCCAATTTAAAAAGGAATTAAAACAAGTTAGTTTCATCACTGTACATCTTTAAATGTTGGTGCTTCAGATTAAAAGAATGACGTGTTTTTCTAAAAGTACAGGAGTTGAAGAGGAGCAGTTAAAGCGGTTCCGTGTGAACTCTTACATGACTCTAGAAACTTGAACCAGGAGATTAACATTAAATATATTTGGTCATAGGATATTATTTAAAATATCATGCCTTCAAAGATGCTTTCAGTGTTTATAAAATATGACAAACTCTGAAACAGGAAGTGTGTTTTTAACAAAGTGAAAGAGAAAACTTTTGCATCACCATGGTTCTCACACGGTACCAAAACTCAGGACATGAAATTCCAGAGAGACCGCACTATTATCGTTATTATTTCTGTTTCTCAACTTGGTCTGCTATTGTCTGACAGCAACCACAAGATTGTGTTCTCATCACAACGTCATACTTGCACCTTAGCTCTACAGAAACATGGACATAGCATGCTATCCAAGTACATCGTTTATAAGATAAAGCACTATATATAGTGAGTTAATGCTACAATGCAGAACTGAATAAAAAGCAGTATAACAAGCTAGCTTAATAGCCTTAAAAAACAAGCTACAAAACTCCTTAGCCTTTAATGCTCCGCCCACAGTATACATATAACAGTGTTCTGATTGGTTAATGCAAGATGATTTTAAAAAAGTTTTTAAAGGCATTTAATGGTGAGTAAACAAAAAAAATTTCATATGCTTAAGCAAAAGCCTGTGATTGGTCACCTGATGCTGTCAATCAAATGACTTCCTTTTCTGAAAGCAGGTGGTTCTTAGATATGTATATTGATTAAATAATCAATAAAACTGGCTCAAAAGTTGACACACTAGCTGGCTCACTCGCTCTAAAAAGAACAGGATCAAGTGTTCTTAAGCTGACCCTCTACATAAAACCCTGCAGCTCTTTAGTGTTTTCCCACAATTCAAAGTTCCCGGTAAACATTACAGAACCCAATACCAATTTCTGTACTAGGGAACATTCTGAGTAGAACCTCTTTTTTTTTTTTACAAAACAAAGTGACACAGATCCCATAAATAACACAAATGAGTGAATGACAAAAAGTAAAACCATTGCTTCAAAGCTAATAACTCGATTATCCAATGAGCCTTTAAGTAATACAGAACCCTGTACCTGTATCCAGTTTAGAGAAGGTTCCACACCAAACCTGTTTAGTAAGTTGTCATCCCATAGTACTAGGCTTTCTGGTAGAACCATTTAATAGCACCCTACAGCTTAGTGCTCATCAGAAAGGGTTTTGAGTAGAACCCTAACCTATCCAATAGGACATTTTTCTAAGAAAGAAAATGTCCTACTGGATATGTTAGTTTTCTATCCAAAACCTTTTCTAATAGAAGAAGCTTTCTAGTAGAACTATTTAGAGAGCTAAGAACCCAAAAAGAACATAAAATTGTACAAGTGAGAATTTATCAGAAAGTTGAACACTTACAGAAGTCAAGAGATCCATTAACTCACACAGAACTCTGATTGACTATCAGAGAAGCCTCCAAGCAGAACCCTTTCAGAAGCTACGAACTCGTTAGAAAGACCTCTAAAATACTCAGCCATCCAGAAAGGCTCTACATGGAACTCCCTTGGAATCTAGGAACCCACAATAACTTTTATAATAAAAAGGTCCTGTAATTAAAAGAATATCTACACAGTATATTTTCCTGATTCCAATCACACTAAGAATCCCTACTTACTTATCCAATTATCTAAAGAATCTATCTAATTTTACTTTTATAAAGAACCTTAAAGAACCCATGATGTAGGAGTGCAGCTTTAAGTACCAGAAAGAGAAATTGTTTATGGGTCTAGATATTAAAAAGAATAAGATAATTTACAAAAATTTTGAGCTTTGTGTTACACGCTCACCCAGTTCATATACACACTCTTAGAACAAAAGGGTTATTTCAGGATTTTGTAAGGGTTTCTTGGAAAACTAAAGCTAAGCTTAAAAACAAAAGGGTTCTAACTGGAGATGATCTATTGTACGGCTCCACAGAGAACCTTCTTCCACAGCACCAGAATTGTATGCGAGTGTAGACTCAGACATAAATTAGCTATAGAGTCTCGAACCTTATCACTGGGCCAACCATCCAGGGCCCGAGTAGGAACCTCTGAGGGTTCTGCTGAGGAGCATGTGAAGAACCTTTGAGTTTTTAGAACAGCACTTAGCAGTGTAAAGGAGCAAAAAGGATTTTAAACATAATCTCTCTGGACTTCGCAAAGTAAGATTTTAAAAACACACAAGAGCTTCGAAAAGGAGTGTGTACGCAGGTGTGTCTGTCTGGTAGTAATATAGGGTTCAGGACTTGGTTGTGCATCAGCTCTTAGTCTGCTTGTGTGTATAGAGGGCCTGGCACCAGGGTGTATGCAGGTGTGCATTTGTGTTTGTTAATAATGTAGGGTTTGGCACTAGTGTCTATGCAGGAGTGTTTTTGAAGAGTTTGGCACAAGTGTTTGTGTGTGTTAGCAATATACGGTTTGGCACTTGTGGGTGCATCAGATCTTAGGCTGCTGGGGTGTGTGTGTGTGTGTAGAAATTGCACTTGAGTGTATCTGCCTCATAGATTAGCTTTAAGTTTATTAGCCACAATCAGCACTACTGCATTTTGAGCAAAATCTTATGTGTGTGTGTGTGTGTGTGTGTGTGTGGAGTATTTTAAAAGTGTATGGAAACAAGAATGTCCTTTAATGACGGTCAATTCTTGAGCACTCAGACATTTCATTTTTCTTTCATTAAATCATTTAATTTTTTAAAATATTATAAATATAACTTCAGGACAAAATTCTGTTTAAAGATCATGGTAGTGGGGAAAAAACCCATTCACCGTATGTCCTGTCAGCGCTCACGGCTGTAAAATATTACAAAACAAGACGGTTAGACATATCGTTTCAGCTTTTTAACCCAGACGCCTGCTCTAAAGAAAATAAAATCAATCTCTAGCAAAGAGCTCCCTTTAGAGGGCGACATTGCACATATGGTCACTGACATAATATCTGGAAACGTATCAGAATAATAAAGTGTCGCTTTTGTTGCTCGTCTTCAAGTAACGTTCAGGGTAACGGTTTGTCGTTGCGTCCTTTAGGTTGCCGTTTAACCGTTTAATCCTTGGCTCGAGGAGGGCGGAGCTTAAGTTAACTAAATCTCATGACATCACAACAGCAGTTACAGAATGTGAACGTGAGCTAGCCTGCTAGGAAACGTTAGATAGCTACTGAGGTATTCTTAAACTTACCTTGGCTAACTCAGTATTGCGTGCAGGAAGCTAGCATAATGTAAAAGAATTTTTTTTTAAAAAGATGTAATAGGTAATAGGCTCTTTGAATTTAAGATAAGCTCCACCCTTAATAACTCGAAAGGATTGTTGTTTATGGTATTCGCACGGCCTTACACTTGCGTTAGTGTGTATTGCACTTGTGTCTGTGCGTACTTGCTTTACAGTCACAAACATTTGGCACATGGTACAACTTCATTCACTCACTCACTCACTCTCTCTCACACACACGCACGCACGCACAGAGAAATGTCCTCTCTGCATCAGGTGAATCCGCGGCTTCTTCCCACGATCTTCCCCGAGTGGCCGAACCTCTGCAGTCCGACTTGTTAACACTGTACACCAGGACCCCGTTAAACATCCCAAACATCATAAACACTCTGTACGGCGTTAGCTTCTTAATGCAGGACTTCCTGTTTTATCAGCCTCTTTAGGTCCATCTTTCACCAGAGCTGAAAAAACCTGAAACAGAAAACACTTTCCAGAACACCACACACACACGCCTGTACTTTATGGATGTTCGCACAGTATTGGGTTGGGTGTGTACCTGGTTCCAGCGGCGGTTGTTGCTGAGCATGTGTGTGTTAGAGATGCAGGTGAAGAGTGTGTGAGCCGGGGTGTTCTGCGGGAGGCGGGACAGGAACTGGGCGCTGTGGATGAAGTCCATCTGCAGCAGGACGTCCTGATAGAGCCGCAATATTCCTAATGCAGTGCGGAACAGGGCTTCCTCTCCGTCACGGCAAAACAAATCCCACACGCGGCATGCCACGTCCAGCGGCAACGGCTTACTGTAGAGCGTGAAGATCCTAAACACACAGTCAGAGTGTACCAATAATTCTTTTAGACAGCAGGGTGTAGGGAATATGGATGACTTTGTAGGGAGTTGTGTAAGTAAAATGGGGGGGGGGTTAGGATTTGGAAGAGAACAGGTGGAAGTGAGGAGTGACTAGGGATGCCGTGCACCCTAGGAATAAGGTGCCGAGAACTGACAGTAAGGGATAAAAATATAAAGAAGGGAACTGGGATTAGGGAGTGGAAAACAGTGTAGGGAATGTGTTATAGGGAAGTGGGAGTGGAGATTGGAAATAGGGTATGAAGAGAGAGGTGGCATAGAGAAGGTTTTAGGGAATAGGGAGTTAGAGAAATTGGAGTAGGGATTTGGGAACTGGGAAAAGGGAATTGGGAGTACGGAGGAGAGAAGAGGAAGTAGGGATTAACTATCTCGGGGTGGAGAATTGGGAATCCTTATTGTGGTGGAGAGAACACGGATTAGGGAACATAGAATAGGGACTAGAGAATAGGTAAGAAGGAGAAGGAAACACTTACCAGTCTATGAGGTAAAAGTCTGGAGTCAGACTGTTGCTATGAAAGTGCTGGAATAATTTGGGCAGATTCTCCTCGAAGAAAACCTCAAAGACAGCGAAATACTTCAGCATCTGCAGAGCAATCAGCGTCAGTTAGAGCAGGGAAATCCCAATCCAAATTCAGAAAACAGTTATGATGTCTGAGATAGTGGCAGCCCCCGACACGACTTACGAAGGAGGAGGAGGAAGAGGACTGTACCAGGTTAATTACATTTTACAATTATAAATATTAATATAGCGCAGGCTGTTACAGAGACTGGGTAATATTAACTGAATGGCTTTGATGAATAGCAAGACAGCACCTGGGTTAACTGTCAAAGGTGTGTGTGTGTGCGTGCATTACCAGGTCATGGTCCACCCTGAAGAAGGCCATTTGACACGGTTTGTTGAGGAGGTTGGCAAAGGCAATAAAAGCATCGGCTTCCTCAAGGTTCAGGATAAGGACAGCAGCTATGAAGGACATTCCCTGCACCTTTAACACACACACACACACACTTTAGTACCGAAATCCACAACACACAGTCATAAGGTGATTAGTGTGCAACCTGTGATAAAAAGTCAATACTCACATATCCTACATCAGGTCTGTAGCAGGTGTATGCTCCCAAAACATTGTGCAAAACATCATGATACGGTCCACCCTTCAGAGAGAGAGACAGAAAAGGTGTGTGAGTAAATGTGTAAGTGAGTGATATTAAGAGAGTGATGTCATGAAAGAGAGTGAGAATTAGAGCAATAGTGAGTGAATAACAGTAAGAGTGAAAGTGTGTGTAAGAGAGACAGAGAGAGTGTGAAAGTGAAAATGATATCGACAGTGATGAGAGAGAAAAAGTGTGTGTGAGAGTAAAAAGTGTGTGAGAGGTACAGTGAAAGATTATAGAACATCAAATGCTCATAACCAATTCAATGTATTTTTTTTTCTTTTTCTGTCAAACCTCTTCCTCACCTTCTGAAAGATATAAAGCGAGGGGAAGGTTCTGAAGATGTCCAGCTTAATCAGGTCCAAACTCGACTCCTTGTCTACACCACAATCTGAAATACAAACAGAAACGATAAGAGATCGGTTAATAACTAACAGTTACATTAGAACTGAAAAGCACATGTAGCAAGACGGGGCATTAGCACACACGCTGATATCGCTAGCAAGAAAAAAATATTTTATCAGGCGCCTTCCTTATCTGCAGATCTGCAACAACGTTAAGGTCACATGTTCTTGAGCAGACGCCTGTTTGTAGCATCAATTTATGGAATAAATGTAAATTCCAAATATTATTTTTAATTTTTTTTCAAATATTAATTTAATTAAAAAAATATATTACAAGAATAGGTTGATATTTTTGAGGCAAAGCGTACAGTAGTTCCATGTCTTTATTTAGGCATTGTTATAGAAATTGAGTGCTCTTATCCACTGGAGCTGCCACATTTCAGCCAATCGTGAACCAGGATACATCGGCAGTTGTGTGCGCGTATAAAGATCATAAGCTGCTCTTAATGTTTTCATTTAAAACCATCAACAGCTGCAGTTACAGTCAAACCTTATAATACGAGCACAATTTATTTCCAGAAGCATGCTTGTATATCAAAGGGAATTTCCCCAAAAGAAATAATGAAAACTTTGATAATTTTTTCCACAACCCAAAAATATTCACATGACAATAATAATTACATAATATAAAGTTCAAATAAAACAAATTAACCTGCACTTTACCTTTAAAAAGAATCAAGACTTGTGACGAGAAAAGAAGCAGGGGGGCTACTGTGTATTACAACACGCACACACATAACCGAAATTACTCCTCTGAACAGCTTCATCTTCCGCACTGCTATGGCCTTTTAAACTTTTTTTTTTCTTAACAGGGACTGTTGTTGCAGTACAGTTACTAAAGAACAGTCACTACGCTTGGACACAAAATAAAAATAAAAAATGCTTTAGGTGCACACACACACGTTGCCATTAGTGACGCACATGCACTGAGACTGAGCTGATTACCCACAATCCCACAGCACAAAAGAGAGAAGAGACATTTGCCCAGTTGTGATCACATAACACTCCGTAGACAAAGTGCATGTGTTCTACAGTACTCGTAAATTATTTTTCATTTTCCTTGCCTTGCATACCAAGGCAAATATTTGCATACCAATTTCCCCGCAATCCAAGGTTCCAATGTATTTAATTTATTTTTACGAGTTAATTCATCAAACTTTGAAGAGAAAAGTTTGAATAGACTCAATAAATGAATAAATATGTAACGTGAAATATATTTGATCTATTTTTGATCATAGAATCAAGATGTTTGTAAAGGCAATTAAATAAAGCTGATGATTAAAGTTTATAAATTATCCTACGTTTTTATTATAACAAGTATAACTGTCTTATAAGGCTAATAAACACTTCACACTCTAGAACGTCTCCATAACCCGTTACACCCTGAATGAACATGAGCTCGTACCTTCATTCTCACTGAGCGACCCAGTCTCGTTAAAACTGCGCCACTTCTCTTTAGCTCGAGACAGAAAGATTTCATACAGTTCTGTAAACAAATACACACACACACACACAGTCTCACTATCGTGTATATTTAACATTTGCTGATGTTATTTGAAAACCTGTCCTGCAAGTTAAAAACCTGTTCATGACCAATAACGTTATTAAGAGAAGATAATATCGATGCACAAGTAAGAATATCGTTTTCATTTTTACCGGGTGTGATGTTGAGCTCGTTTCCGATAGCGAGGCTCCAGATTTTGCCGCGGATGCTCGGTGGAAGACCCTGCCACCACAACTCCCGCACACGTCGTGTGTTCCTCCTGAATAATCCACCCAAAAATTAATCAGTCCATCAGATTCTATACTAATGCATTTTCCAACTAATCATCTCTCTGACTAAGATATTTGTGCAAACATTAAGAACCTCACTGTTCTTGGATAGAGCAATAGAACAGCTCGTTCATTTCTATAGCAAAAGCTCATTCGTTTCTATAGTAAAAGCTCATTCACATTTACTAGCCCTGAAATTACTTTAAAAATAACCATGTTTATGGAAGGAGTCTCCAGTGTCAGTGCTTTGTGACAGTAACAGAGGTGAAGCTGTCATAAGTCTGTGCACCCACATGTTCTCCCAGTTGGGCAGGATCTCCGTGTTCCAGACCACCAGAGCGCGGGCGATGCTCTCCTCCTGTCGGTAGCGCTCCTTCATCTGTTTCTTTTTACGCTGAGCCTCCTTTAGCTCTAAGCATGGAGGAAAGAAGCAGAGGAGGTGAGGAGACGAAAAGAAAAAGATAGGAAACAGAAACACACTCAACATCAAGCATAACACTCTGCCAACCACAAAAAGAGTCATTTCATTTTTTCTGTATATTCTGATTTTCTGCCCCCTAGTGGCCAAGCTCATATTACTGACACCCAGCCTGATGAGAGTAATGTGAAGAAGTGTGAAGTGTCCTGTGTAGGTGGGAAAGCGAGTGCAGTCGCTCCTCACCTCTCCTTTTGACTCCTGCCATCATCTCACTGTACTGCTGTCTGTGTCTCTCAGCTTCTTCCTCAGACTTCGCTGGCAGGTTCCTGAAAAGAAAGAGTTTATTGTTGTGTGTTTTCGGACTGATGTAAGGCGGTAAAGTATTCTTTATTTATATACATGGTGTTTTGGGTGTAGAGAAGTCTTACGCAGGTCTGTCCTCCAGAATGAGGCCCGTGGTGGAGAGAGGCTCGAACTCCAGATTCTTGCGTCTAACTGGCACATGCTGGGAAAGAGAGAATTAGAGAGAGATAGGAAACAGGAATAGTTAAACATAAAAAACAGGCAGAAAGACAGAGAAACAGAGAATCAAAGAGCAACAGAAAAAGAAAGAGGCAGAAAAAAGTAATAGAAATGCAGAGGTAAAGAGAGAGAGAGCGAGAGACACAGATACAGAGGTAGAGACAGAAAGAAAGTGAGAGATATGCAAAAATAGTGACAGATATAGAGAGAGACAGACTCAGAGGTAGATACAGAGAGAAAGTGAAAGATACGCAAAGGTACAGATAAACAGAGGCAGAGAGGGATAGAAAAGGGAGAGAGAGATAGAACAGGAAAAGAGACAGAAGGAGAGATATTTTAGTCCATCTTTAACACCCTCCCATTGTCTCCTAATCTTCAGTAGGGTGTTTTCAGACATCCTAACATGTGCTAATGAAACATTCCTGCTATACATTAGTTGAGACTCCTCCCACTCAAACACAGCTATGCACTCTGTCCTGTCACATCGTCAAGGTGTTCACCGCTTTCATTTACCCTCCGGGTGTCACCTCAACACCTCAGCTGCTACAAAAGCGTCCTAAATCATGACCTTTATCATTATTGCCTGAGGGAAAGCATTAATCACATCTCTATCCTCATTACCAATGCATGGACCATGAATATGCAAATTAGGATACACCCACATGCCCTTGTTCCAGCCGTTAAACCTTAATAGCTCAGACATTCACATATTCATAAATAAAGTGCACACACTCAGGCCTCTAAATTATTAAACACATCGCTAGAGAAGGCGAACGTGGATGTTAAATTTATCAGTAATGTGATTAAGGATATTATTTAATATAAACAATACATGTAAACATTTTATCCAAATCCTGTCACGTGTGTGTGCGCTTCCCACAAGTCCTCACTCTGCACGAATGTGAGATGTAAATTTTGCTCATTTTAGTTAAAAAAAGTGTTTTGAATGAGAAGCACTGTGCGTGTGTGTGTGTGTGCATGTGCACGCGATTGTGTGCGTGTCTGTGTGTGTGTGTGTGTTCACACAGAATACAGAGAGACACCTGTGGATAGCGTGGGTTGAATCATAAGCAAGCTCAAATCTACTCAACACACACACACACACAGATAGAGAGAGGAAGCCAGACAGCTATAGAAATGGCAGCTGCAACCTAAACACACACACACACACACACATACACAATCAAATTAATGTTCACGTCCAGTCTAGCTTAATGTTTGTTCGAAATCCAATACCAAGTCATGAATTTCATTTTTTTTTTTTTTATTATTTAGAGTGAAACGATTCTGAATCGATTTTGGACTCGAAATAATGAATCAAATCAACTAACAAAAAACTGATTTCATTACACCACTCTAGTGCACTGGGGTGCTGCAGTGTTTAAGGGCTTGGCTATTTCATAACTGAAATATCAGCGGGTTTCATTTCATCACACACACACACACACACACACACACACACACACACACACACACACACACACACACACACACACACAGTGACCCTTTCTTGAAACCAGATATTGACTCCTAAACATGAATCAAATCCACAGTCTCAGGGCGTCTCTCATGACCCCTCCCTCGGCACACTGCACTCCCTGCGCTTCCTTACCTGCGGGGGAAGTCTGCTGTCCCTGGTGTTGCTCCCTTTTGGAGAGATTTTTCCAAATAATCTCCATCCTGGTGCAGCTGTCGTGGCCTTGGGGTCTTTGAGCTTCCAGGAAAACAGACTCCTGTAGGGGCAGAAAGGAGAAACAGAAGGTCATAAAACATTGATTTGTAGTTGCTTATGTCACAGTGCTGCTAAATCCCGTCCTCTGATTGGTCAGAAGGTGTTGATTAATTCTCTGTAACAGCAGCTCTGACATTAGCACAGATTTACATTAATGCACTCGACTCTAATGTCATCCAGTCCATCTGTATATCACCTTATATGAATAACTTAAATAAAAGAGCAACACATCAATTCACATGCGACATATCACCATGGTTACATCGATGTCTCTGATTGGCGGGATTAACTTTGGTACTGAAAGAAAACTCGCTGCATTATCTCCCTGGCTTCAGGCTAAACATGTCCAAGGGTAAGGTGTGGCTCACGAGTTTAAATCCTACAACGCTGAAGTGTTTGTATTATTAACGTCACAGAGAGACAATCTAACCTCCACACACCGAACAGCATAAAACCAGTTCAGCTAAAAACATATTTGGAATGTCTCTTGCTCACACACACCTGAGAGTTGATTTGAAAACTATGAAGTCAATGTTATATACAAACGTATACAGGAAGTAATGAATGCTGTGATGAGGAGAGCGACCTCTAATAACCCCTGATTGCTTGCAGTGGGTAATCGTCTCCCATGTTCAGTCTCATCGCCGTGCTTCACTTGTACATTAAACATATGCGTGTATACTTATTATAACAGTGACCATTTGTGTACGCGCATGTTAATTCTTTTTTATGTGTCAAGTGTAGTGACTTTTCTTAAGTAAAAAAAAAAAAAAAAGCTGTAGCAGTGCGGAAGACGAATCTGTTTAACGACAATGCAATGTCCCCTTTCCGCTAATCCACAATTTTTCTGCTATAGAAATCCTAAAAAGAAGGCAAAAGCAAGTGTTATTAAAGACGTTAAAGAAATTTGCAGACAGAGACACACTGTCAGAGAGCAGTGATTCTGTTTTATGTGTGTGTGCGTCTGCGCTTTAGAAAGTTGTTCTACAAAGTAGCGCCTACATCCCTCTCTCATCTTACACCAGCCATGTTTCTTTTCAAAGGTAAAGTGCAGGTTAAATGGTTTTATTCCTGTTATACTGAACTTCCAGCCTCCTAACACACAGTATGACGCAGATCAATCAATGTTATCAGTTATCACCCAAACGAGGATGGGTTCCCTGAGTCTGGTTCCTCTCAAGGTTTCTTCCTATTGCCATCTCAGGGAGTTTTTTCTTGCCACTGTCAGGGACGATCTTATCATTTTGATTTATACGCATTCAACATTTCAAACAAACTTCCATAATTTCTTTTAATTGTGTGAAGCTACTTTGCAACAATGTCAATTGTTGAAAGCGCTATACAAATAAAATTGAATTAAATTTTTTCTTTAGATTTGTACTAATCTCTTTATATAAATATATTTTATATTAATATATTGGGTCAAAGTTTCCATTATTTCTTATAAGGAAACTCACTTTGATATATGAGTGATTTTGATTGCAATCACGCTTCCGGAATTAATTATGCTCGCAATCCAAGGTTTACCTGTGTGTATACACACGCGCAAGATAAAGATCTATTTAAAACATTAAAATCAGGTGACACATGCGTTGCTCATTAATATTCTTCTATTTTACTTTTATTTAACTGTTAACTTATGAATTCTATTTTATATCTTTAAAGCTGCACAATTAATTGCATACAAAAAGAAATTCATATAGTTTGTCGAAAATGTACTATAATATGTAAGTAAGTATTTGTTTATTATTTTTTTATGCTTTTTAGGTAATAAATAAATATTGCCGTACATTCTCGAGACTATTTTTGCCGTTACTTGCTGTTAGCCCCTATATATAAAACTGAAATTTTTAAAAATGGTAAAAATTAAAAAATGGTACATTCATTAGTTACATATGGCAGTTTAAATCTTTATCGAAATACGTCAAAATAATTGTGATATAATTTTTTTAATCAAATCATGCAGCTCTATTTACAATATGGTTAATATTGTTTTAATCATGTCTTAATTTTATTACTACTCATTATTAGTAACTTTTTTCTATTTTTTTCCCTCTTTTATATTTCTATTCATTATTCACTTCGACTATTATTATTATTATTATTAATTAGATTCTGATTTCCTTAGCATCGCTGACAATTTTCTATTATTAAATGTTTAAAATGGCTAATTTCATTATGTTTATTGCTGGCATTTTTTTTTATTTGAATCAGTTTTTAAAAATATATCTTTAAAGATTTATATACAACAATATATAACAAATTAATTTATAAATAAAACTAATTTTATATATATATATATATATATAAATATACATATATATATATATATATATAAATAATATAGCTATTTTAATTATGATTATTTATATTGTTAGATTAAAAAAAAAAAAAGATTTTATGAAACATTCTTCCGTTAAAATAACCATCACAAGCTAGCACGCCACAACAGGAAATGCAGTAACACCTTTTTTAATAAAAGAAAAAACAACTTTATTTGACGATATCTCACGTTGTTCCTCCACGAAGCTACATGACAACAGTTATATGCAATATCTTTAAACTCTCGCTCGTACCTTGTTAGAAAGTCAGCAAATCCTTGCCTCTTGTTTTCCGTCTGCTCAGCTGAAGGTTCGGGATCGGCGCATTTGCTCTCCTGAAGTTTATCAGGAGCACTCTGTCGACGGCCAAGCTCCAAACTGTTCATAATAACATCCATGTCTTCATCATCTACGAAATAGCCAACGTTACTGTCGTTCAGAGGAGTGGAGTCACAGCTAAGAGACACTGCCTGCCCAGGATTAGTTCTCAGAGTGCGTGGTCTTGCCACACCAACACTGTCACTAACATCTACTTCATGCTCCTGTCGTGTTTCAATCTCTTGCTTGATCATTTCTTCATTCACGTTAGCTATACAAAGCTTTGAGAGGTCCGAGATGGTTTCTGGCCCATGATCTAACGAGTTTCTAACTTCCTGTCCCCATTCTCCAGAGTTCCAAGGTTCCCTGATTGAATAAACAGGGATGGAGGAGGTTCCTGAAATGCTCCTTGGGTTTATTACTAAATATCCACAGTTCCCCACCCTGACACCTTTGTCTAGAGCTTCGGCTCTAAAGGTTCCTTCATGCTGACTTGTGTCCATTTGGATTTCAGGACAAGTCATGAATCCGTTAGGTATTTTCATTTCTGATTCTGTACAGAAGGAACTCGGATGCTTACTGACACACACCCAAGGGTGGACTTGACAGTCTGGATTTCCCCAAATGTCAAACTTGGCTTTTGTCGCATCATTCCCCAGCTTGGGATTCCCAGGAACCTGATCCCGGGATAAAACTTGGCTCACACCAGTTTCCTTCATGCTCATGGGTTCTCCAGTTACAACAGCAGCTGTTTTTACATCAACTGTATCTACATTTCTACATGTGGTCACGCTGACACCAATTCCTGTTACAAGTAAGCTAGGATTGGTTTTACCAGTAACTGCTGTTTCTCCAGATCTAGTTAGATTATCATGATTTCCTCCAATACTCATGGTTTCTCCAGTTACAGTCAAACAGGTGTTGTTATAACAGGCTCTGGCAGTTTCTTCTCGATCAACTGAGTTGCTGTTGGTTGTCCTACTGGCTGCACATTCTCCAGATGTGGCCAAACTGGTGCTGGTTTCTTTACTATCCACCATTTTATCAGCAACACTTGGACTTGCATTGGTTTCATAAGTTTGTGAGGCTTTATCTGCAGTAACATGTCTGATCTTGGTGCATTGAGGACCATCAGATTCCTCATTTGCAGTAAAATCACCATTGGTTTCTCCAGTGACTGTATGGTGTCTATTGGTCCAGATGGTGGTTGTTTCTTCAAATGCAGCCATGCTGGCACAGGCTCCAGCCATGGTAAGAATACCATCACTTCCTTCATCACTGACTGTTTTCTTAGCTAGTACAGCATTTAAGCCTTTGGTGCCCACTGTTTCTACTAAAGCAACTGAGTGGACGTTGATCCAATCTGTTATTTCTCCCGATGTTATCTGATAACCACTGGATTCTCCAGTACTGACAGTTTCTCCAATCACAATTGGATCTACTGCATCTAATGTATTTACAGGTCTAGATTCAGTCAGGCTGCCATTGGTTTCACTAAACCCAGCAACATCTCTAGTTATAGCCCAGTTTATGTTGGTTCCTATACCACCTGATGTTTCTGCAGATGTGTTCTTATTGCCAAATGCCCTGGCATGGAATTCCCAAACATCTGCATGAGTTCCATGAGATGTGACTGTGTGTCTAGATTCGGTCAGAGAATCATCATTTCCATAAGTTTCACCAAATGTAAGCCATCTGGAGTGGGTTCCTCTTTCCGTTTCTGATGTTTCCACAGATGTGATCAGATTGCCATTGGTTCCTCCAATAACTGTTGTTCCGTCACTCATAACCGGGCTGCCATGAAACCCCCAAAGATCCACAACTTTCCCATTCACGGTCAGGTGACCATCAGAACCATCACAATGTCTGTTTTGAGTTAGGTTAGGACTGATTTCTCCAAAACATCCTGTTTCTCCATCTGGTGCCCTGATGTGTCCAGATGTGTCAGCTTTGCATTCCCCACCCTTTGGTTCCAGACTCAGCTCAATCACACCATCAGGTTCGGAAAAACCATTGATCTGAGGTTCTTCAGAAGTGACCCAGGTTCCTCTTGAGTCAACAGGACATTTTGGACCTGGATTAAACACATTGTTCACACTCTGAGTCTGAGCCAGAGGTTGGAGAGTGTGTGATTTACAGCTCTCTGTTCGGTTTTCATTAACGTCCACGGCGAAAGTCAGGACGAACTCGGTACCGTCCTCTTGGTCCATTTCCATCACGGTCCAAACCCGGAAGTGCAAATACAAAACATAAGCTTCGCCTCTATCCGACTGCGAGGATTATACCGGCTTATTCCTCTGTTTCCACACCGGGATATCATTTTATACCCATGTACGCGCACACGAAGAAATCTTTAACTAAAGACTTCTCAAAATTATCTGTTTCATAACGCGAAAACACAAATATTCGGTGTAAACCGGGGCCATCACGGATAATGGGTAATATCCTGCTCTACATCGAAGCCGAGTTCAGCTTCGGTCCACCGCACGCGCAAACACAATCGCCATTTTGAATGGAGCAACGCCGGCGCCTGAGTTTACAACCGCATCCTTACTCCCTACTCAAGTGCCCTATTGAGGGAACAAAGTAACGCCACGCTCCGCCCTACGTAGTGCGATTCATATCCAATAGCTCTCCATTAGGGATTCAATCCTGGTGGCGTTCCCCTGCCCTACAAAATATATACGGAGGACCTTGGAAGAATTAAAGCGACATCTCTTGATAAAAGAGAGTAATTACAGCAATCTATGTAATTAATAATCAATTAAAAAACAAAGCTAATTAATACTACAGACAACTACATTGTAACTACAATTCATATTATCAAAAATAAATTACATATTTAGTTTATATTTGCTATAATTGCTTATACATTTAAAATGAATCAGTTTGTAAAAGTTTACAAAATTAAATGTAATTATATTTTCATAGAAACTCAGATTTTTTTTATTAAACAGTAATTTAATTAATAAATATTTTTTCTAATCTCTAATCTTTTTTCTTACTATTATTAAAAAATATCCATATATACACAATAATCTATAATGGTCAACACAAATAATAGGAAAAATTTAATAAAACCAAATTTTAAAAGCGATCCCTGTTATTATAATAACAAAATAATAAAATAACATTTATACCACACATATTAATTATAAAATACAATATAATAAAAGATAATGTGTAATGTAAATTTTTAAAGCATTGTACAAATACAATTTAGTACAATTAAACTAAATAATACATTTGTACCATAAAGGTACTAAAAGTAAATTGATATATAAAATAAAAAAAAAAATTTCTAGATTAATTAAAATAATTTTTCATTGCTGGATAATTCACACACAAAAATATATAAGGTTTTTGTAAAACAACAAACTAAAAGGTTATGTAAAAAATAATAAAACATAATTAATTTAAAAATCAATAAAAAAAGTTTACACTACTTAAAAACATTTAATAAATTAAATTATCATTAGAAATGTAAAAGAAAATGTAGTTAATTTTGGTTTATTAAAATATAAAAACATATTTCGGTGTAAATCGTGTTTCTGTTTGGCATAAATATCTGGATATTTAAACAATTTATTTGGTAACATTTTCCCTATTATATCATTAAATAAAAAATCAATAAGCAGTGATATGCATATGCACCTAAACAGAGCAGATTTGGTCATTATGGCCACTGCGTGGCACTACACCATCATGAACATCATCCACGTTTGTTATATCTGTTTTACTCTTTAGAGGACCTTACAGAGTAAACATGCTGCTCGGTCATTTTCTTTTATGACATTCAAGTGTGACTTTTCTCAGGTCAGAAAGCTGAGATATTCAGGACCTTCAGATTTATTACAAAACATTGAAGATAAGAGACACCTGGGTACTGAGAGATAAACTTTAATTTGGGGAGATAAACCTAAGTGCACAAAGATAAACCCAAGCTCAAAAGTTTTCTGTTTAATTGCTGTATCTTGATTTAACTTAATAAGCGCTACACACACAAAAAAATCATACCCCGTTTCATACTCCTCCTTTGTGAAGTAAATGGAATGAACTAGCACTTAAGGTTGCCTTTTCCCCAATACCTCATGAAATACATGATGAAACTATGATGAAACGTTGATGAAATACAGTCATCATGGTCATCGTTGATCGATTTTAAAAAGTCCCTGCATCTTATTCCACACCCAGGTTTATTATCCTCAGTACTATACATCTTCTAAAGACACTGCCAGATGGTCCAAGTATTATGGAGAACTGGTGGTTCTAGTATGATGTCAATTTATTACCTACAGTCTAATGCACATATTGAAGAGGCAAATCTGGAAGTCTGCATTCCTTAAAGACATCAGCAGGATTGGTCTCAGTTCCTGCTTCAGATCTCACTGCACAATTCAGCAGCACAACTGACTTATTTCCAGTGTGAACTTATTAAACTTATTACCTGGTTCCCCACATCTTTCTCCCTTAAAGGCAAACCTCACAGATTGATGTCTTATTTGGCGTGAAGAAGTTTCAGACCACCATTGAGGAAAAAGCCCATAATCAAACATGCAAAGGGTGATAGATAGAAAGAAAGGCATATGCATAAGTAGACAAAGAGGTAGTCAGGTACAATGAAAAACAAATATGCACACAAAGACTGACAGACAGACAGACAGACAAACAGATGAAAAGAAACATGATAATAGAGTAAATAGTGCTGTGTGCTTCCTTATTAATGTGTGTCATTTATTATCTCACAGACATTTGTGAAAATTACTTTCATTATTATTCACGCACCTGCTAAAAATAATCCGACTTTCTGTCCAAGCTAAGCAACCAGAAACATCCAGAAACACTTCAACAGACAAATAACTCACTCGAACAACAGTAACCGTGTCCGTCAGTCACTGGGGGTGGAGCTTAAGTTTAAGTATTTTTTATATCACTGATGCATCACTCCATAAACGTAATGATCACACCAGCTTTATTTAACAAAAAAGGACAAACTTATGCAAAAGATATCGGAATTGAGCATCAGCAAAATGGAGCATAACTGAGACACGCTTCTGACACGTACACTGTCATAACTTTAACACACATGAACTTTTACGTAGAGCACGGCTGCTCAAGTTTGCACTAAGGGTGTTATTTATGTGCCGATTTTACATTATAGATGTGAAACACATAATAGATGTGATAAGTGTGATTTTACCATATGGATCTGAATCAGCCCCCTACAAACAACATGAATAAAACAAAGAGGAGTTTAACATTATAATATTTTAAATACTAAAACGAAATATCTAATAAATAAATCACTAATTATTCCTGACATTTTGTCTGTTCCTTTCTCTCTCTCTCTTTTCCTCTTCCTTCTAGTTTTCATCATTTTTGTGTCTCCTTGTGCTTTTCTGATGCTTAGCACTGACTTTACTGTTTACTTACCCACTCTCATCTTCTATACCTCTTTATCCTGTATTCAGGGTAGCAGGGAGCCTGGAGCCTATCCCAGGAGGCTTAGGGCAAGAGGCGGGTTACACCCTGGACAGGATGCCAATCTATCACAGAGCACACACACATACGTACACACACACTCATTCACAAACTACAGGCAATTTGGGAATGCTAATTAGCCTAACCTGCATATCTTTGAAAGAAAACCGGAGTACGCAGGGGAAACCCATCAAGCAGAAGAAGAACATGTAAACTCCATGCACACAGAGAAGGGAATCGGGCCTGCCCAGGAATCGAACCGGGACCCTGGAGGTGCAAGTCGACAGTGCTAACCACTACAGCACTTTATTGTTTATTTTATCAAAATACATGTTTGTAGTGTATCAGTGTGTGTGTCAGTAACATACCTTCCCCATGGTAAGGTCAGGCTTTGCATGGAATTTCCCTAAGGTAAGAGTCAAGCTTAGCGTTACAGGTACTTTAAAAAATTGATAAGGAGTCCCCTTGTGCCACCAAAGACAGCTCTGACCCCTGAGTTGACCCTCTGAGTCTCCACAGGGCCTCTGAGGGGTGCTGTATTGTCTGACCTGAGAACAATGCTAGAGTTGAGTGATGTGAGTTGTGGGGTGGAGAGTCTGTGGATCGGACTTGTTTATCCAGCGAATCCCATGGGCCTTGACCAGATTGGGATCTGGAGAGTATGGAGGCCGTGTCGGGGGCCTTGGGCTCTTCGTCTGCTGGCAAAACAAATTTGTGCATTAGCTTTTCTGTGGGATCAAACCAGAAGGGCTGGTCTTTGGTTCTAATCTGCATGAGTGCGCCTTTAGTGCCATGATTCTGTCACTAGTTTACTGGGGTACTCATGGAAGAAAACCTGCATTTATGCCTGATCCGTGTATATTAATAATGTTAGCTAGCACTGATAAACGTTTATTCTTACACATATCTGTAACTAAGTGCCACATTATCAGCAGTGCTGATAATCTCGCTGAGTGAGAGATTTTGATTTCCGATCAGTTTTAACACTTCCTGAGCTTAGTAAGTGCAAGATGGTATGATTTCACAATGAGTGTTTCAGAAGTGTTTATGAAGTATTTCTAAGCCCAGCAAAATCAAAAATGGTGTTATACTATAATCACAAATCATTTTTGAAAATTCCTGTTTATCTTCACCACAGATGGATTTCTGCAACACCACTGGTTTGGACTTGTACTGTAGCAGACTGTGTAATATACAACTACAACCTTCTGCTGTGCAGCAGTGTTAGGATGACAGTTTAATGAGTGAACCTCTTGATACACACAATAGTGTGTCCAAATATTCGAGATTATTCTTGTAAAATAAGATATGTAAGTTCTGAGCCAAACACTCTGAGTATCACATACTGCTGGTAAATAAAAGAGCATAAGCCATTCTCATGTTCTGTAGAAATCCAGAGAAACAAAGAGGAGAAAGTTTTATAGACATCTGGAGGAAGTATGAGAGAGCGTGAGAAAGAGTGAGAGAGAGAGACAGACAGACTGAAAGTTAACAGTCTAGGGAAAATATCAGACAACAAAAAGTACTATCAATTGTTTTTGAGAATTTAGTAAATAAAATATTGACATGAATTCCATTAAACTATGTGAGTAACTAAAACAGAATTAAGAGATTATCAAATTAGTAATAAATAGTTAATAAGTATATAATATACGCAATAATCAAAACATAAAAAAATTGTATAATATTGACAATATATGACTTACATGAAATTTTAAAAGCCATTTTGCGATAAGTAAAACCTTTTGTATTTAATACTAACCTTTTGCTTTAATTGATAAAATACGTTGAATTTTTATGGATTTTAAGGTCAATTCTATCTGCATCTTTACAATGTGTGCACTCTTATAACTTACTTACATAACTTACATACTTGCATTCTAAATACTGTTAGTTAATCGATCATTATATAAAAAAATATACATTTAATACCTGGTGTTATTCTCTTCCCGGTAACAGCAATCATGGTAACACCAATAGCACTAACACCAATAACAATTTGGAGGAAAATCTAAACTATTTACAGAATGGCTTTCATGTGTAAGACCTCATGGTTTTTAATTATGTCAAAATTTATTAATTATTAGATGTAATCAGTTTTTACGTCCAAAGTTATAATTATAAAATAAATAACATCAATGATGAATTTAAAAGCTTCACATAAATTGCTTTAATAAATTGACATTTCTAAACACCTTCCTACCTCTTAACATCTACCCTCTATCTTTTTTAAAGATTGGGCTCCTATTCTAGCTCCTATAGTTTTAAAGACTATAAATAGCAGCTTGGGATGCTAAGGTGGTACCCAGAAATTTTAAACATGCAGTTGTGCAGCCTTTGTTAAAAAAAAAACTAATCTTGATCCGTCTGTGTCTTTAATTACAGACCAATCTCTAATGATTAAGATTCCGGAGAAAATAGTATATAAACAACTAATAAGTTATCTTAAGGAGCATGAAATTCTTGAGGTCTTTCAGTCTGGTTTTAGGGCTCTTCACAGTACCAAAACAGCTCTGTTAAGGGTCTTAAATGACATTTATCATATTACCGATTCTGGTGATTCTGTGATTTTTCTGCTGCTTGACTTAACTTCTGCCTTTAACACAGTAGACCATGACATCCTTCTGTCACGCTTAGAACACTGAGTGGGAATTAGAGGGACAGCTCTAGACTGGTTTAGGTCCTATCTTATTGATAGAACATATTTTGTTAGTCTTGGAGATCTTGAGTCCTCATCAGCTATCCTTGGACCCTTTCTTTTCTCTTTGTATTTGTTGACGCTTGGCTGAGAAAACATGGCATCTCCTTTCACTGCTATGCAGATGATAGTCAGATTTATCTCCCATTAAAACAGAAGAAAGGCTTCTCTGTCAAGCCTCTATTAACATGTCTAGATGACATAAAGACATGGTTAGGCAAATTTGTTTTTTTAATTTTAGTGATAAAAAAACGAAGGTTTTGGTATTTGGTCCTGGTGCCAGGGGTAGAGTTCCACCTTCGGATTTAGGAGCCTTGGAGCAGTATGTTAAACCTTCAAACTTAAACTTTCAGTATGTTAAAGCGTCAAATTTGGGTGTTATTTTTTTACCATGGCATTAAATTTGATAAACAGATCAGTACTGTGGTTCTTTCAAACTCAGTTTCTTTCAACTAAGACAATTGGCAAAACTTAAGCCTGTTTTGTCCTTTAAGCATTTTGAAATAGCCATCCAAGCCTTTATCACCACTCACATCGATTACTGTAATGCTTTGTATTTCAGGGTTTCACAGGCAGCATTACATCAACTACAACTGATCCAAAACCCTGCCGCTCAACTCTTAACAACTACCTGTAAAAGAGAACATATCTCTCCAGTTCTGGCTTCCCTTCATTGGCTTCCGGTACAGTAACGAATAAATTTTTGAATTCTTTTGGTCACGTTTAAATGTTTACATGGCCTTGCCCCGCCCTACAGTACTTCTCGGATTTGCTTCAGCCCTATGCCTCACCCCGGTCTCTTAGATCATCAGATAAACTTTTGCTGACTGTTCCTAAAACCAAATGAAAGCTTAGGGGTGATCAGTCGTTCTCTGTAGCGGCAGCCAAATTGTGGAATTACCTACCTTTGACTATTCAAGAGGCCACATTACTGAAGGGTTTAAGTCCCATCTTAAAACTCAAATGTTTTCTCTGGCGTTTAAACAATGAGATGTTGATTTTATATATTCTGTTTGATTGGATATGGGTGTGATGTTATTTTAATTATGTCTTTTTATATTATTTTATTGTTTATGTAAAGCACTTTGGGGCATTCCTGTTGTTAAATTGCTATACAAATAAAGTTGAGTTAAGTTGTGTTACGTTTTGCATTTGCAAAAACATTTTTTAATGTTAAATAGAGTAACACAAATGACAGTTTGTGGTAAGTGATATTTATTTAACCCTATAAATTATAAACCGATTATTGATTCATGATTTCAGTGTTTCACATATTTTAGGATCTCGATGTTATTGTGAATAAGCTTTATATTTCATAAAAAGAGAATATATTTAGATGAAAAGTATATGGTCTCACTTTAATGTATGATCCAGCACATGGGAGTAATATCTTTTAAACATTGACATTGACTGGACAATCATGGACACATGCATGCAATACATATTTACATATCTGAAACAGTTGCACATGACACTTTCATAAGTCACTTTTCATGCATATTTGCACAGCCATTGCCACTGTAAAACATTTTAAAAAATTTATATATATATATCCCCCCCATATTCCTATATTTTTAGATTTCGAATTTTTTTTATTATGCCCTTATTTGTACAGTTTGTTTATTTTACTAGTTACATTTATTTTCTTTCGTATTTCTTTTTATTAATATTTATTCCTTATATACTTTTTATTTTCTTTTTAGGGTCACCGGCGGTCGTACAAGCATTTCACTGCATATCGTACTGTGTATGACTGTGTATGTGACAAATAAAATTTGAATTTGATCAAAGTGACAAAACATTTCCTTGAACTTGGCTTTTTTTTTTAAATCCTACAATTAAATATTAAACATTAAAGTAAGAAAATGTTTAATGATTGAAAGTATGCACACTATATTTATTGAACAGGTGTCAGATATGTTAATTCATATGATTCTGGCATCAGTAAAACTAAGTGACAGCACTTTCCACCATTTTGCCCCACATACTGTTAGGACAAACACTGAACTGAACAGTTTATTAGGTTTAATTTCATTTACCAGGTGTGTGCGTGTCTGTGTGTGTGCGCGCGCTTCGAGAAGAGTCCAATCAGAGCCTGATGATGACTTTAGCTCATTTCTTCAGACAGAATGAGACATCTAGGCAGTGTGTGTGTGTGTGTGGGGGGGGGTGTTTCGGTGGAGACGGACAGAAGGCAGGAGTGCCAGAAAGACCGGAGCGCGCGTGCGGACAAGAAAGGATAGATAAAGACGATAATAAAGTTAGAACAGCACGAAGGATGGAGAGAACGGCGTTAACACGACGAACACTCCGCGTTAACCGTCAGAATCTGAAACATACGCGGTTTATGTTAAAAGGGAAATAAATGAAATAGACAAGAGCGCGCGCGCCACGGGAGGAGCGAGCGCAGGAGGAGTGCGCGTGAACCGACACTACACATTACACACCTGGGGAAAACGTGGAGGTTTATACACATTTTCTGGGTTTTCTTTGCTACAAACGAGGGACTTTTTGTAAGCCATGGACTCGGAACTCTTGTGAAAGGAGTGAGAAATGAGGAGTCGGTAAAGCACCGCGAGCGCCCGCGTAAAGAAGCAAGACAGGAGTTCAAGAGAAACGAGGAAAATACGATTAAGAACGAGAAAGACATGGAAGCCCGTGCTGCTGAGTTAGTTCGTCTTTTTCTCTCTCTCTTAAAAGAATAAACGCATCCAGACCAAATAAGGGAAGTTTAAGACATGAAATGTTTTACAAATTATAGAAAAAATGGAGAACTTGTTCTAGAAACGTTACTAAGGAATTTGAAACATTCTTTGGCTGAAATAAACTTTGCATGGACTGTTTTTGCAGATCATCTCTTTAAATCGTATATATATATTTTTTTACTTCAAAAGAGAAGCTTTCTTGTGTATCGTGAGATCGAAAACCAGGACCAAGCATGGTGACCCCTTAGGCCTGACTCTTAACTTTAAAATAATTTGCACTGTGTCCTTTAAAAAAATGTAAATTTAGAGCTAAATGTGGATTTGGAGATTTAAAAAACACAATGCATGAGAAACGAGTTTCCTAAAGGATGAGAAAGACACGGAAGAATTCTTTTGTCCAGAATGAAGATGCGAAGTTTAAGACATGATACTTTTCACAAATTACAAAAAAACAACAACAGGAAAACTTGTTGGGGAAACTTTACTAAGAAAATGGCATCTTTTTAAATCAAACTTTTACAAATGGAGAAGCCTTTTTGTGTATCGTGAGTTCAAACCAAGGACCCTGCATGATCCTTGGGCATGCCCCTTAACCTTAAATTGATTTGGATTGTGTCCTCTAAAAAAAATTAAATTTAGAGCTAAGTGTCAATTTGCACTGGTTAAAATACGAGTGTTTAATTTACCGAACCCAAAGAAGAGGAACAGAGACCTGTTGTTTAATTTGCAAAATGACAAACTTTACAAATGACACAGCAGTGGTGCGGGCGGACGAGGATGACGATGACGATGAAGCGGAGAGTGGGCGGAGCGCAAGGGTCCTGCTTGGATTCGTTCTGTTTGTGCTGATCGTGTGGACGCTGCTGGGGAACACGCTGGTGTGTGCCGCTGTGGTAAAGTTCCGCCACCTACGTTCCAAAGTCACCAACTTCTTCGTGATCTCGCTGGCCGTGTCAGACCTGTTCGTGGCTGTGCTAGTGATGCCATGGGAGGCGATGTCAGCTGTGGCAGGGGCGTGGCTATTTGGGCGTGTGTTCTGTGCTATTTGGGTGGCATTTGACATCATGTGCTCGACAGCATCCATCCTGAATTTGTGCATCATTAGCGTAGATCGATACTGGGCCATCGCGAGCCCGTTCCGCTATGAACGCAAAATGACACAGCGTGTAGCCTTCATAATGATTGGTGTAGCCTGGACGCTGTCCGTACTCATTTCCTTTATCCCTGTGCAGCTCAACTGGCACGAGGCAGACGAGGATGAAGACACTAACATCCTTGGAGAGACAAACTTCAATGCAAATGTTAGCAATGATAATTGTAAAGCTAACCTGAACCGTACGTATGCTATCTCATCCTCACTAATTAGCTTTTACATCCCAGTGGTGATCATGATTGCTACGTACACGCGGATTTTCCGAATTGCACAGACGCAGATTAGACGGATTTCCTCGTTGGAAAGAGCAGCAGGACACGATGGGAGCGGAGAAAATTCAAACCCGCTGAAAACGGCTTTCAAAAAAGAAACAAAGGTCCTGAAGACATTGTCCGTCATTATGGGCGTGTTTGTGTGCTGCTGGCTGCCGTTTTTCGTGCTAAACTGCGTGGTGCCATTCTGCCAATGCGTCAGTGACACCACCTTTGCAGTCTTTGTCTGGTTTGGCTGGGCCAACTCCTCACTCAACCCTGTAATCTACGCCTTCAATGCTGACTTCCGCAAAGCTTTCTCCTCCATCCTGGGCTGCCACAAACTGTTCCCCAGCACAACTGTCGAGGCCGTGAACTTCAGCAATGAGCTTGTGTCTTACCATCATGACACGACGCTGCAGAAAGAAGCTCCGCCTCCAATTCCTCCCAAAGAGGAAGAGCGTGCTCTGCGAGCTCGTAAGACTTCCTCTCTGAGCTCCTCCTCTTCCTGTGTCGGAGTGGGCGGAGTATTTCGTGATCACACGCATGTGCTGCTACCTAGCGTGGGCCGGTGCGAGTGTGACGCAGAGATCTCGCTGGACACCATCACGCCATTCACCTCCACCGCCATGATGGAGTGCGGCGGGATCCCGGGACAGATCATCAACGAGTGACAGCTATCCATAATCCATAATCACCATAGAGAGGAATTAATTTAGGTCTTGAGTTCTTTACATTAACACTGTTCCATTTAAAAGTTGTAACATATGGAAACCTTCTTAGAACCTGAGAACACCTTCTAGAAAGAAAAATGCCATTATTGTCAGGTTTGGCATCAAATCTTAGTAATAATAATAATAATGATGTGATTTTAGGTTTTCCTTGTGTCTCCCCGTGGTTTCCTCCCGGTTCTTGGGTTTTCTTCAGTGTGTCAGGGTTTACTGTGGTTTCCTAAACCTCTGTTCTTTTATAAAAAAATACTTTCCCACCAACACCCAGGATTCTACAACAAATTCCACAGGGTCAGTGAGGGGTTCCATTCTCCTTCATGAAAAGCTCTTTGTGTTCAGACTGCCTGCTTAAATCTGATTTTTAACATATTCAGATAGGAATCATTTTTCTTTTGATTAGTCTTAACAGTAAAATATATAGTCTGAATTTGCAAATCTGATCCTAACCGTATCCAGAAGTGGTTTAAAATCAGATTTCCAAAGATGTGTTTTGGTCTTTACACTCTACCTGCTCAAATTGGATTTTAAACTGTACGTCGCAACCCAGCATGGTAGTTCAAGCTTAGGCGATCATGTGGTATGGGACGTGGATCCATGGTGAAAACTGGTTAAAAAACAAATAGGAAGACAACGGTTAAAATGGAGATAAAAATATATATAATAAAATATAATAAAAAAAGAAATATGTAGAAAGTTAAGTTGGCATGCTTTAGGAGGGTATTTTTTTTTTTTTTTAGATTTTTGCACTATTACCAATAAGTATGTGACTTGATCTAACCAGTGCATATAAGTCGACAATGTGTCAGATTTGAGTCTGAACAGAGCCAAATTCTATTTAACCACTTTCACATAGCCATGTGGACAGTCAGTCCTAATAATCAGATTTTAGAAGAAATCTATTTTGCCTGCAGTCATAACAAGGTCTAAGAGAATATACAGCATATTCATACAGTTTTTATAATGCTGAAAAATCAAAAATCAAGGATCGAAGTCAAACTGCAACAAACTTCTGAATGACCATTGTCAGTAATTTTGTTGGTTTTATTTTATATTCTTGATCTACAGTTTTTGTGTTTAGTTTTTTTTTCCTGCGCTGTATTATTTATCACTGTAGACATTTTTAAAACACAGACACAAGTGTGTAATTTTTTTTTTCATTTGTGTTACATAACTGTTTAAGTAACATTTTAAACTTTATTAAAACATTTAAAATTATTAAAATGTAATAAACAACAAACTGCACTTACTTAAGGTTTCTTCATATTTGGAAACTATCCAACTGTTTTACAACACAAAGTTTTGGCACCCCTTTATCTGTTTCGAATATCAGTAGCAATGATCTGCCTTCCGAAACCATCATAATAGCATCAAGGGATTTTTAAATGACATATTTATCATGCGCTTAAACTGTAAGAATGACAACACTTAACTAGTCTCACTAACTAGCCTAGCTTTTTGCTCTCCAGGTTAGTTTGTTAGTCTCAGCATTAAGATCAGTGTACTTCTGGTGACGAGGAGGTTGTTTGTTATGACATGAAGAGCTGTGTGTTATCCACTCACTTTCACTTTTATAGGAATACCTGCTCATTCATGCAATCAGTAATCAGCAGCAGAACAATGCAGTACAGTTCAAGAGCTCCAGGAAATGTTTACACTAAAATGAAGAATTTTTTTTTTTTTCTTTGACTGTGGCATGTTTTAGCTGGTTTGAGTCACTGTGGAGCTCCTGAGAGGCTTTTCACAAATAACCAACTAGCACACATCTGGAGTTTACATACAATGCTGATATATTATATAGGTCTACCAAGAAAACTAATACAGGACATTTTGAAATAAAAGCTTGCTCTTGTCTAAATTGATATTTTTTTCTTGTCTTAATTGATAAAAGTCTCTCCTTACAATTATGGGGATTAAAAGTCTTTTTTCAAATCAGGTCAACATTAACACCATTTGCCATTTTGTCGCAAAAAAACAGAGCTGCTAGCTGAAGAAGGATTTTAGCTAGTTAAATCTAAAATTAATAAAAAAAAAAAGAAATGAGTGAAAATAATTTAACAGTATTTACATTACCTAAAGATAAAATAATTGTTGCAGTGAGACATTTAATAATTTGGTTCACGAAATATTGACTGATAAATACTGTAAATTGCCACTTTTTAATCGTTAAATCTTACTGTTAAAGCTGTGACGGAAACGCAACATTAGTCAGTGACTGATTTAAAACAACAACTCCTTATTTGGAAGTCCTGTCAGTTTGCATTGAAAGGGAAGGCTCCAGATCTCAAAGTGCAGGTTTAGGTGTTTGGATATGTCATGTAATGCTAAAGGTATCATTATTTTTTGGCAACCAGAATATGGGAATGACATTGCAAAAATGTAGGAATTACAAAAAGCTTATATTATTACTATTTTTGTTAATAGAAACAACTGTAGTTATTTAATTAACTTATATATCATCATAAAAAAAACAGTATTGTTCTGGAATGTAGAAAATAAATGAAAAAACATTTTGACTGGTACAATATATTTCCCCTCTTCCTTTTTTTTTGTTTTAGGTTTTTGGATATTTGTCACCAAATTGAGGTCATCAGATCGAGGTCATCAAACAAATTTTGATATTACAGAAAGATTGCTGAGGAAATCTAGGGAATTAGAAATATTTAGTTTCACTGTCAGACCTGTTGAATCAAGAAACAAATGAGAAGCAAAGTAAAGGACATTTCAGTCTGGAAAGGGTTACTAAGCCATTTCTAAGGCTTTAGGACTCCAGAGAACCATGGTGAGAGCAGTGGTAAACATTCCCATAAGTGTCCGGCCTGCCAAAATTTCTCCAAGAGCACAACAACGACACAAAAGAACCCAGAACAACATTTAAGGAACTACAGCCCTCAACTGGCCCCAAACATCTTGATTTTATCCAAGACTTCCCTATTTTGATTATCCCCAAGGCAAATATACTGTGGACTGTTGAGCTGTGATGTTCAACGTTTTGGAAGGTGTGCGTCACATTACATCTAGTGTAAAACTAACGCAGCATTTTATAAAAAGATCATTATTCCAACAGTCAAACATGGTGGTTGTAGTGTGATTATCTGGGGCTGCTTTGCAGCTTCAGGACCTGGTGACTTGCCATAATGGATGGAACCATGAATTTTTTTTTATTTTTTATTTTTTATTTATTTGATCAGGGACAATGCACAAACAACATTAGTCTAAATATAAGAAGAGATGTCATGTGCCAGGTTATAGCAAAAATGCTAATTTCCACCCGCAGTCCCTGGGCAGGTTGTTGTTACACTTACAAAAGCTTATCAAATATATACAGAAAAATACATAGAAACTCATAAAAACACTTTCTATCATCATTCAGTTCACTCACTCACAACTTACAGCATTCATATCACAATCATTTAGTGCATACAAATTTGCTTTGATAATAACCACAGTTTGGTCAGGCGTGTAAAAGTACAATAATTTGTGCATGAAATAATTTCATTTGGAAGAGTGTTCCAAAGGCTCACTGCTTTATAGGAGAAAGATTGTTGACCATATGCAGTTTTGCATCTTGTAACGCTGCACTCTCCTCTAACTGTCGACCGTGTGGTTCTCGAAATTCTCTCCGAATTTAGTGTGAAAAATTTTTTCAAAGGGGGAGCAACGATGTTATGAA
The DNA here is from genome assembly GCF_024256425.1 of Clarias gariepinus. Taxonomy (NCBI): domain Eukaryota; kingdom Metazoa; phylum Chordata; class Actinopteri; order Siluriformes; family Clariidae; genus Clarias; species Clarias gariepinus. Next base: position 10,056,733 of record NC_071112.1, on the reverse strand, counting down.
TTATTTTAAACAAAGCAGAAATTTGATTATATTTAATAAGATTTTCGAAACTCAAAAAATTATATTTACTTTGTACCTTACAATGATGATATAATCGAGATTTTTTATCTTGAATTTTTATGGCCCTTTTATATAATGATTCAAGTGGTTTTAACGATGTTTTACACGCCTGAGACCAACTAGACATGCAATACAGAAAATGTGGAACAATCATAGTGTTGAGATAAGTATTTGAGGCCTCTGTATTTAATGAATTTCTAATATGTTTATAATTCATCAAATTAAATTTCACTTTATTACCAAGGTTTTTTATATGACTTTTAAAACCAAGGTTCGAATCAAGTATTAGACCTAAATATTTTATTTCGTTTACATTTTTAATTTTTTGTCCATTTACTTGAATTTCTAGAGTTTGTTGTAATTTATATTTATTTGAAAATAACATTGAAACTGTTTTATCAACATTTAAAGTAAGACATGACATTTGCAACCATTCTGCAACTTTGTCCATCTCTTTTGATAATTTATCAGCAACCTCCAGCTCGTTTTCCCCAAAAGTAAAGATAACCGTATCATCGGCGTACATAATCACGTCAACGTCAGAGCACACTGTAGGGAGGTCATTTATATAGATGCTAAAAAGCAAGGGTCCCAAAATAGACCCTTGCGGCACTCCCATTGAGGTGGCTCTGAACGCAGATTGAATGTTATTTACTCGTACACACTGTTTTCGGTCACTCAGATAAGATCTTATCCATTTTTGGGTGTGCTCAGAGAGACTATATTGATTTAATTTACTGTAGAGTATTTGATAATTGACTGTGTCAAAAGCTTTACATGTTGTGGAAAAATACTCAGAGTCAGGCTTTGCTTACAGAAGATTACGACCTTTATTATCATGCAATAACGGCCGGAGCTGCACCATGGACACAACTGAATCTCTGGTCCATTTTCACCATTATATATGCAGGGCTCGCTGTACATCCCTTCAACATCTGTTTCCCATTAGGGGCCCTCTTTAGCTCACAATGAAGGTGCCCCAATGTAAAGCTCTGGTTTCCTATGCACGCGCACACAGAGAAGCCTATGTCTCAGCTTCGCACGCACATCCCCCATTATATACAGATATGGTACCTTCTATCCCCAAAAGTAAGTAAAATCAAATGAAATTAAATAAAAATTTCTCCCATATCCCCCCCTCTGGGGCTTATAAGTCCCACACTAATTGTTTACTCCAGAGTGCGACTCCATGAGTTAGTCTTCCTTACACTAACTGGTGATTAAATTAAATCACTGGATTTTTATCAATGACCAACCCATGGATTCGTATTCTAGGGAAGATCGAGCCAAACTTCTCTGCCCTTATTTGACTAGGACAGAGTAAAAGACTCGACCTCCATGACCTTATACTTCCCATAACCCAATAACATGACATGAACATGTAAATAATACAGTGATTTTCTCGGATTACATCAATTGGATAAATCATATAACCTACAATGAAACATACATAACACAATACAACTTTTAAGAATAGATCGAATTTTAAACAGCCTTGTCGTAATATAACAGTCTTTAACCCAGATGCTTTGCGCATCGTAGAGAGTCAGTTGGAGCCCACAAGAGAGGTTGCTAGCACGTCATTATGGGCTCATGCCATGGACGATACGCATCAATATATGAACCAGTAAAGTCTCTTATTAGAGTTATATATGGGTGAGTTAGGGATGTCCTTGATGACTGTGTCCAGAAATTTATCATTGTCTGTTGTTGCTAGGAAATGCTGTTAATTTAAGAAAACCTTTGGTTAAATATAAATCACATTCATAAAATTCATTAGACACAATAACATCACCCATTAGCTGCTTTAATTAAATTTCTGCATCTGGAATAAAAGAGAACGTTGTTTAGTGGCATTACACATTGTCATAATTTGTTTAAGGCTTGCTTCCTTCTGTGCACTTTTCCTGTGGAGGAAATTAAAATTAGTTGTCGCTTCTGCTGTTTTATCTGTGAGAGCAATATAGTGTTAGTTAAACAGAAATGCATTTATACAATATAGAGGACATAAATCGTTGTCACACATAATCTGTACAGTTGTTTGTCCTGTCAGTTGTGTAAGGGGGAAAACTGGTCTCAGTCAGTCAGTCAGTCTCGTCTGTATCAGGAGTGGGGTGCTGCTTTTAAGCAGTTTCTCATACTTAATTTGGAGCAGCGTAGTGTTTGACGCTGCGCAATTTGGTATCCAACTTGTGCCAATAGTTGGTTATTTCCCAATAAAGATTTAATTTCTTGCACTTTTTTTTTGATGTTAGGTTCTTCTCTCCTTCTTCCTCAGTTTTCAGTACTCATGTTTTGGGGACTCTTGTGTAATGGTTCAAGTGATACCACGTGGTTTTGCCTTTCACTTGAATCACTGTTGGAGTGGCTGCCACAACTTTGTAGTACCCCTCCCTCCTGGGCTTGTGCCATATCCTCCTGGACACTCGCAGATAGACCTGGTCTCCTGGAGTGGTGGGGCATGGAGCGTCTTTTCCTTCATCGCCTCCTTGCTTTTTTCCTGCACATAAATTGCTTTATATATGGCAGTTAGTTTCTTCATATAAGATTGTTGCAGTTGTTTTAGTGGTGGGCCTTTATATGGCTTTTACAGAATGGCACAGGCATGGGTCGACCCATAAGCATTTCATGCAGGGTTAAGTGTGTACTTCTGTTAGTTTGCATGCTTGTTAATTCATTGGTGCAAAAAGTAAAGCCTCAACCCAGTTAAGCCTTGTACTACTACAAATATTATTAATTTTGGCTTTGAGATTGCCATTTATACTTTCTACCTTCCCCTGGGACTGTGGACATACCCAAATCTTTGCTATGTTCCCAACCGTTGTGATACCTGCCTTATATTTTCTGAATGAATACTGATCTATTATCTGAACTGATCTCTAACGGAATTTCAAATCTAGGTATCACTTCCCTTGTGATTTGATAACTGTTCCTGCCCCTTCGTCTGCAGATGGTATTGATTCTACCTATCTACTAAATCTGTCAGTTATTACAAGCATGTACCTTTCGCCTCGAACCCTACTTTATCGTGTCCACATAGTTCACCACAAAGTGCTTAAATGGTCACTCTGGAACCGGTGTATGACCAATGGGTGTCGCTGCTTCCTTCATGACATTATGCTTAGCACATATCACATAAAGCTAGGTAATCATCAACCATAGCATGCAGATATGAAGACCAATACCCTTGTTGCTCGATTTTTCTCACTACCTCACTTCTTGTTCAATGGTCAAGTCCATGAGCATTTAAAACCAAAAATGTTCAACAGTGCTGTGGGTGCTTTGATCAGACCTTCATGTGAACGCCAAATACCCTGTGCGTCCTTCTGCGCTCCCATCTGGAGCCACATCGAGTGCTCGTATGGACCTGCTTGATGTTGAACCCGAATAATATCTTTCAACTGAGGCTGCAGTTCTTTAAGGACTATTGGCACTTGCACTGCCAGCTGAAGCTTTGATGCTCGCTTTGCTTCTAAGTCTGCTATATTGTTACACTTAGTGACATAGTCATTTCCCTTTTTATGGGCCTGGCATTTAATGACAGCCAACCGTCTTGGTAGCATCATAGTAGATTTTAGGTTACTTGTTTGTTCAGTATGTTAAATGGAAGTTCCGTCACTCCTTTTAAACCCTCTTTGCTTCCATACTGCTCCAAACAGATGACATGCACCATGCAAATAGGCTGAATCTGTAAAAATATTTGCTATTAGCCCTTTTCATAATTGGCAGGAGGCTGTGGGCACTTTTCAGCTCAGCTGATTGAGTGGAACACGGTTACGAACAATTCTGAGATAAGATGGTTTAAAGTCTTTTCCATTCTTCATTATTATTGAATACCTAGTGTGACTTCCTACCTGGTCTCTAAACTAGACTCATCAGCAAAGTAAGTGATTTCTGCAACAAATATCGGTTTAAACTCGATCAGGCCGTAACCTAGTAAATGCCAATGAATTCTCCACACAATCATGAGACACTTCTTCATAGGCATAAGGGATTAATCTAGCTGGGTTAGCTGTGTCACATCGCTTTATAGTAATGTGGGGATATGTGAGCAGTGAAGAATGACCTAGAATGCGAGCTTGAGTTAGAAAAATTTCCCTTGTTTTATCAACTCTACAACCTATAGGTAACTTAGTCAACGTAGATGATTTTCCATATGCATAATGTACAGCTGCAAGACCCTGTTGATAGCATGGTGGCTATCCTTAAGCTATATTATCTCTCTTAGTGCTGTAGTAAGCTAGGGCTGGTTTTTCCTATCACTGCAAGTTCATCACTACATCGATATAGCTGAGGCAGATCCATCAGCTCGGTTAGCCACATACAGATAGAACAGCTTGATATCATCTTGATATCAGATACTCCTCACTCCAGTCAGCAGGAAACCTGTTACCCCTAGAAAGGTCATCACTGTTTAGCTGGTTGTGACACTGGTGCTTTCCTTATGCCTTCTAATTAGGTAGGCACTACGGCTATCGTCTTATGTGGAACTAGTCACCTTACCCATTCAACTTGAGGCTCGCAGTATTGTAGTTTAGCGTTGGACACTCTATGACCTCCCTGAGCTACATAGCTTACTGAGTACCTTAATGGAATCCCTATGGCATGCTTCTAATGATGATAAACATATTAAACACTCATCCATATGCTGACAAAGGCTTTTTTCTATCCTTAAACCTCCTAAATCAGCTTCCAAATCTGATTGAATATATGCAGTGAGTGGTTGAATCTCCATGGCATTTTTGGTACATATATTGTTTACCAGTACATGTAAATGCAAACAAATATCTACTCTCTTCTGCCACTGAAACACTGAAGAAGGCTGAACAAAGATCAATTACAGTGAAGTATATGGCTTTGAGAGGGACATTAGTTAGCAGTGTGTGTGGATTTGGAATATCTGCCAGATAATTTACCTGTTATACTATTAAACTGCATCCAAATCATGCACAAGACGCCATTTATTTGTACCTGGCTTGATCGCCGGGAAAATAGGAGAATTACAAAACTGGTTGTCTATTCTAGTACAGATACCTTTACTAGGCCTTCAATAATGTATTTTTATGCCAGCTTCTGCCTTAGATCGCAAAGGATATTGTCTTATTCTGAGCAGTTTTACATCTGGTTAAAGTTGTACTTGAATTGAGCTGGCTGAATTAAATAGGCCTACAACTGTGTAATGCCGATCCCATAATTCAGGTGGGACCTGACTATCCATTTCCCTATACAATTCATCTTTGACAGTCTCAACTACCTCAGATGCTGATGCCAATTGTGTTTGTGACTTGTGGCTAACTACAACTTCCCTATAAGGGTTACCAATCAAATTATTACCACACAAGATTTTAATATAGGTTTTATCTGTAGCATAAAAAATCAACAGGTTTATGGTTGACTCTCACTGGACTTCTTTAGCTTTCTTCCTTATTGGTCCTATGTCCTTTGAGCTGTAATTTATCCTACCGTACATATAATGTCACCTGAAGAACAGAATCAGTTACATTGAACCACCTCTTTACAAAATCACACTCATCTACACTGATAGCTGCTCCTGGCCGGCCTATGATGATATACTGAGTAACTAATTTAACCAACGTTGTGTGCTTTTGTTTCTTCCTGCCATGCCTGTCCTAAGTCAGTATCTTTGGTTGGGTCATACATCATTGTACAGTGAAAGTCTGAACAGGGTAATTGTGCTTCAGGAATCTGTGATCAACATACACCTTCTGGAGAACACCATATTTGCAGTCCTAATTTACCTACTGCCTCTCTGCTTAGTAAATTAACTCCTGTATGACTTGAGACTAATACAGTGTTGGTCATACTTTTATTGTTAGTTTGTAGACGGTCTGGTGCGGTTGTAGGAACTAACTGCTTTTGTCCCAAGAATCCTACTGTCTTGGCAAATTTTCCCCAAACATGCAATGTGAGGCATGACTTAAATTTAAGCAATCTATAAACTACTCCTGTATCAACTAACATGGGTGTACTTTTACCGTCTATCTCAGTGTGTAACATGAGTTCTTGTTAGTTGTCAAAATAGGTGATTGATTCTTCCAGGTTGGATTCTCTGGGCCCCCTAACACCCCTGTTTTGGATCCCCCTCTTCAAGGATTTACTGGGCCTTGAACTTGATCTCGGGGAGGATGTTGCCATCCCCCTCCCATCGCATTCCTTCGGGGCTGGGGCCATGAATGTTAGGCAGTTTGATCGGTTGTGTCCAGCCTGTCCAGACCCCCAACATACGCCTGGGAGAAGGTTCGACTGAGTGTTCCTTTGTCCTCTCTGTTGCTGATTGGCTCTTCACTCCCTCTGCCCTGGCTTTTGAGTGAAAATGTTAATGACAGGCTCAGGCATCTGGTATGAGTTTGAAGGTAGTGCTGCTGATGATGTCTCACTGTTTCTGCAGCTGGCTGGATCCTTGGTGAAGGACTGCTTGGGGCCCTCTCTGTTTCTTTGGTAATCAGAGTAGCTTGGGCCTTTTTCTTGGTTCGCTCTGTAAGTTTTCAAGCTGTAACTGCTTCCAGGTCGCCCCTTTAATGTCTTTGGGTCAATTCTAGGTGGATACTGGGCACGCAAGGCCTTCCACACAACAGGGCGGTAAGCCTCAAAGACAGTTCATCCATGTGTTATGTATTTACAGCCTCACTCGAGTCAGAAGCACGTTTTTCCTCCCTCCAAAATCTTCAGCAACAGTTTTCATATCAATCACCGATAAAAGCTTGCCTGAGGTCTCCTCTTCTATGACCTTAATCCATTTCCCTGCACCCTCGTGAATGTTAGGGAGGCGGTTGACAAGTCCCTCGAGATCCTGAGTTGCCCATGATACATATTGTCCCAGTAAACCTTTAACTAAAATTTAAGGTAAAATGGGAATTATGGAGGTAGGTTCCTAAGTCTTCCAGTGTTTCTTCTATGTTTCCAACTGCCCATATTAAATAAAAAATCCTCTTCACCTTCATCCCCTCTACTGTACAAAGACCTATGCCCAGTCCTTAATGTTGTATCTATCTGACTTCTTACTTGTCCTGGTGTTAGTGCTCCTGTCTAACCTCTCTCACTTATCTGCACCCTTTCCTGTTCGTTTATCTTATCCTCTTCCCCACATAGCTTTTTCACTCTGTAAATCTGCTCCTACTTTCTTATAACAATCTTACGGTGTGCTTTGCTCTCTACTCCTTCTCCTCTCCTTTCTCAACTTCACACCTGGCTCTCTGTCGTCTCCATCTAAATCTACATGACCTTCCATTCGCATTTTTTCAACATTCAATATTCAACATTCCCTTAAACATTGGGAATTGACCTTCTGTCTGCACATATGGGGGAGGTGTAGCGCTTCCCCTCCATTACTGTTTTTCTGTGCCTCACTGTCTGACTTTCTCAACTTTTTCCTCACTTGCTTTTTCTTTCTTACCAACTCTACTCATTCTTCCTTGAACAGAGCTCGGACCTCTCTTTCCTGCTGTCTTTTCAACTCCTCTGGACACACTTTTTCTCTCTTGCTGTCATTTTATAATTATAATTAAGGTTCCATCTCCTCATCATGCCACATCTAAGGTCCCCTCCTTTGTCCATTTTGTAATTATATCTTTAGTTCGCTTTTGCCATTTATTGGAGATCTTAGTTATGAGATCTGCACACAAAGGATGCTTCAGCACTAATATCTCCACTGGAGATGCTGCCATTATGCTTTATAGCCTGTTACCACAACTTGGATATTCTTACGTTATCTTATGCCTAAGCCCTTACTTAATGATTAAATTTGCTTACAACAACATACAACATTGTCTAATCACAGAAATGTCCACCTTCCTTAACAAGGCTTAACAGTTATAACCACTTTTTAATATACAATATTTCACTATTTGCCTATTAGCTTGCCAAAAAGCACAGTATTCTTATACACAGTGAACACTTTCATCAATAACTGATTAATGCCACAGTCTTAATATGGGGTTTAGACACATTCACCACTCCACACTATTTATTTATTTTTTTAAAGGCTTATGCATTCATACTTTGTCCCTCTTTTCCTAGAAAATAGGGCTTATTCTTTGCATACTTGTCCCCTTTGCTAATTAGGGCTCATACACACACACATCTCTGGTCCGGCAACAAGCTGCCCCCCCTCTGAGGGTTGTACACACAATTCCCTCGGGAGGTCCAGCCCTGTTCACTGGACACAGAGCTTATGGTATCACTTATCCAGATTCCATCTCTCTCTCTCTCTCTCACACACACACACACACACAGACACACACTTAGGTGAACATAGAGCTCTCACACACTCAGACAGTAACAGACAGACACAACATCAATTAGACACAAACAATTGCAATTGCATTCAACTTAATGGCACAAAATAGTGCTCCACATAGGAAAAAAGATATAAAATAAAAGCCACAAAAACTCATACAATACCTTTTTTTTTGGGTGGCTACACAATGCTTATGATGTACAACAGTACATTCCCCATAGGAAAAGATATCAATAAAAGCCACAAAACCTCATACAATACAAATTTTAAGGTGGCTACCAAATGCTTACGACACCAAAAGGTGTTCCTCATACAAAAGGGTATTTTTTATTAATTGCTGCGTATCCTCACACAAGCAATATTACTAATTAAGCGCAATTCCTTATTAACTTGCTTTCCACTCCTTATCATCCATCAAGGCCCACTTGATAATGAGTACAAATTAATATCAAGACTATCTACCTTTTTACATTGCCCTCTTAGCAACTCAAATAGACACTCAAATGCGCTCTCTCATACCATCTGTTATTGCTGCCATCAATCAATGCCCACTTGACAACAAAACAGACCAATGCAATGCTTATTTTATCAATTTACTATCAGTAAAACAGTTAGTAAGCTGATGCATGCATTCTCTTCTGGAAACAAAGCCCATTTTAAATTACTTGAGTTGTAGAGGCCTTTATCAGGCATCCTTACCACCATGGGTGATCCCCAGCAAACAACACAACCTAAGTATATAAGCAAAAGTTGCTTACCTTTGTAAGTGGCCACTTGTTTGTGTTGCTGACCAAGGAAGCCCATGCTGATCAGTCACCTTTGCCCCTTTACCACCCTGCTCGCAGCGCCAAGATGTTGTGGAAAAATACTCAGAGTCAGGCTTTGCTTACAGAAGATTATGACCTTTATTATCATGCAATAACGGCCGGAGCTGCACCATGGACACAACTGAATCTCTGGTCCATTTTCACCATTATATATGCAGGGCTCGCTGTACATCCCTTCAACATCTGTTTCCCATTAGGGGCCCTCTTTAGCTCACAATGAAGGTGCCCCAATGTAAAGCTCTGGTTTCCTATGCACGCGCACACAGAGAAGCCTATGTCTCAGCTTCGCACGCACATCCCCCATTATATACAGATATGGTACCTTCTATCCCCAAAAGTAAGTAAAATCAAATGAAATTAAATAAAAATTTCTCCCATATACACAGATCAAGGAAGACCGCTCCCACCACCCTTCCCTGATCCACATATGCCCTGACAGTTTCCAGGAAGTAGCAACAGGCAGAGTCTGTTGAATACTTCCATCTGAAACCAAATTGCATCGGATTTAAGAGCTCTTGTGAGTCAAAGTGAAAAATAAGTTGCTCCGCCACCGTCTTCTCGAGCACTTTTGATACTGCTGGAAGGATGCTTATTGGACGATAATTGTTCATTTCTTGTTTGTCACCAAACTTAAATATAGGGGTGACAATCGCAGGTTTTAAAGCTGCTGGGAAAATCCCCTCACTAATTGATTGATTTATTATTGTTGTCACCGGATCAGAGAAGATGTCCCTATATTGTTTAAGAAAAGAAGTATCAAGTCCATAAATATCTTTTGCTTTGCTGCTATTTAGCGCAGCAATTATTTTTTCGACTTTAGTTGTAGTTATTGGACTAAGGTTAAAATCTGATTTGCCACTAATTATGAAAGGGGGATGAACATTTTGAAAATTCTGAGCCAGTTTTTGGACAACATTTAAAAAATATTCATTAAAATTGGTTGCTATTGCAAAGGAGTCATCAATAAATTTTCCATTAATTTTGAGATGGATATTCTCACACTTTGACTTTTCTTTTCCAATCAATTTATCAATAGTTTTCCATATTATTCTACTATTACCTTGTGCGTTTCTAATAATTTCTAGAAAAAAACTAGCTTTGGCCTTTCTAAGCTCAGCTATAACTTTATTTCTTTGACTTGTAAAGACAAATCGATCCGTTGTTAGTCCAAATTTCAAAAAAAAATTTAGCGCCTCATCTCGCTTTTTCATCATATCCCAAATAGTTGTATTAAACCATGGCAAATTTCGTTTTTCATGTTGCTTTCTTTGCTTATTTTTTGTATATTTATTTAAGATGTCATTTACAGTCAACATAAGATCTTGACAGCCCTGTTCACAAGATTTTTTCACCAGGATGTCTGCCCACTTTGTTTGTTTTAAATCTTTTTCAACTACTGTAGGTGTAAATCTTTCTTTGGAATAAAAGTGATACACATTTTACTATTTATTGAATTTTCATTGTTGCACCTTACTTTTGTCAATTTTCTAGCTACTAGAATTAAATTGTGGTCAGACATACCTGTGATTAAATTATAAGATTTAACTATTCTCTCAGGTTTATTTGTCAGTATTAAATCTATTAAGGTTTGAGAAGATCTTGTTATACGAGTCGGTTTACTTAATAGTTGTGTCATTTGGAAAGGTTCTGTTATTTCTTTAAATTTTTTTCTACATGATTTCTCACACCAATTTAAATTAAAGTCACCTAAAAGAATGACTTCCTTTCCATCACATTGTTTCAATACATTACCAAGAGAAATAAAAAATTCATTAGTAGCTTTAGGAGGTCGATAAATTGCTAATACACAGAAAGTCATTTAAGGAGATAATGTAATGGTAATCCCCACACAGTCCAGGTTACAGTTGCCAATATCCAATTGTTTACTTTGGATATGATCTTTTACATAAATCAGCACACCGCCGCCTTTACCCTTATTTCTATCACGTCTATACAAAGTGTATCCTGGCACTTTCACTATAGATGAGGGGATAGTTGGAGTTAGCCAAGTTTCCGTTAAACAGAGATAATCAAGATTTGAGTCCGTTAACAAATGTTCAATCTGCTCAGTCTTTGACACAATGCTGCGAATGTTTAGATGTCCTCCGAAAATGCCTTTCGGCTTTGTTTTCAAGTTCCACAGCACACTCGCGTGATTCACAGTCTGAAACAGTTTTATTTGCTGCTGTTTGAGTAAAACGGTAGTATTTGCAGTTGATACTGACTTAACATGAATCACAGATGTTAATATTTTGTCAGGAATAGAGTTCGGATCCGCGGCGTTTTCACCCCGTAATTAGGAACAGCTGATTGTAGAGCGTTTACACAATCTTGATAATCCACAGGCCCAGGGTTTTGATGAATATTCCCGCATAAAAGCAGAACCATGCAGAAAAGAATATCCTCGCGTCCGACTTGCTGGCATCGTTGCTCGAAAGTAGCGGCGCTCACGCAGCGCGCTAGGAGTACATGCTCGCCCGTCATTTAAAAAGTTTGAATATATGGTGTATTGACACCAAGAGGCGAGTGGCATTGGCACGGCTGTGTCTGTGGCCTGCAACAAAATATGGCGTTCTCGTTCACGTGCGGCAGACCGATTTCCACACACAGTTACCCAGAGTCGTAATGAATTCTCTGTATTAGTGTGTTTGATTATGCGTGAGGTCCGAAATGCAAAAGTTCCATTTACGAATGAATCATATGGCGGTCTCCCAGTTTGTTTTAGGAAAGGTACAGCAGGTACAGCAGCACCTGTCCAGCCACCCCCTTTCTCCGCCATCTTCATCACAATATCTTTTTATTCTGTGCTTTACCATGAAATCCTGATCGAGAGTGGACATCAGTTTGTGACCTCAAGCTTAAGTGCACTTGGTTAATGGAGCAGAACAATAAACCAAAGCACTAAAGCAAGTACACCTCTTAATGGCTCAAATAACTAAATTAAGGTTTTGGATTGGCTTAGTCAATGTCCAGACTTAAATGTAATTGAGATGCTGTGGCATGACCTTAAACGGGTAAAACACTCCAATGTGGCTGAATTAAAACAATTCTCTAAAAAAAGTGTGGGCCAAAATTCCTCCAAAACAATTTAAAGACTTATTGCCAGTTATGGCTTATGCTTGATTGCAGTTGTTGCCAATAAGAGCGACACAACCAGATTTTAGGTTTTGGGGAGCAGTTACTTTTTCACATAGGTCCAGTAAGGTTTGAAGGTTATTTCCCCTTAATATATGAAATCATCATTTAAAAAACAGCATTTTGTGTTTACTGAGGTTATGTTTATATAAAATTTTAACTTGTTTCATGATCTAAATTGTTTAAGTGTGACAAATGTGCAATAAACTAAAAAATCAGCAAGAGGCTAATACTTTTTCACAGCAAGGATCCTGTGGTGATCTAAGTATTCGGTTTTAAGCCCTGCGGTCGATAGGTTGCCACACCCACTATATATATATATATATATATATATATATATATATATATATATATATACTACATAATATCCTGTGTACACAATATGCCAGACCCGAGCCCATATAAAATGGGAGGGTTGGTTCAGTAGGGCCATCAGGCATAAAACCTGTGCCAAGTTGTCGTGCGGAACAACGATAGCAATAAAATAATAAATTATTTTAAAAAAATTTATATCATCTGTGGTGCAAATAATTAAACACAAAAACACATCCAGTGCAGTGTAAATTTCAATTCAACATGTAAATCTTCTCTTATTTACTCACTACAAAGAGGCTTTCTGTCCTTTATGAGTGAATGTTTGTGTTGCTTGCAGTCGCTTCCTGAAATAGCCAAAGGTGACTCATGCATAATCATTCATAGGAGCACTCATGCACCGTTTTACATACAACACTGTATATTAAACAATAACACTATGCATTAACATTGCGCTTACACTTAACACTGAACCTGTAACCTGTCTGTCAGAAACCCAACACCCTGAGCACCACAGCATCCCTGCTGTGAAACATGGTGGTGGTGGAGTGTGAATAAGAGTTTATTTCCTGATGCCAAGGTTTAGAGAAGACTCACTAGTGAGTGAAGGAAGTTAAGGCTGGCTTATGATAGCGATGTGTCAGAACTCACAAAACATACAAGGGGAGAAACACAATACTAGGCAGGAAGTCTTTGTGTCAGTGTTTGAGCATTTGCGAGTGACTATTCCAGTGTTTTGTGTGTTTGTGTCTCAGTCTTAGTGCCCGTCTAAAATGCTTCTTTTCCTACCTCTGTCCTGTCTCTCTGATTCATAGCAATTTCCGAAAAACCACTCCTCCCAAATTGGGGGAAAGAATGATGAAAAGCGGCAAGAGAAATAAGTGTGTATGTGCGTGTGTCTGTGTTTGTGTGTGTGTGTGTTGGTGGGTGGTAGGGGGTGGCGTTCAGAAGTCATCCAGCTGCATGGAGCTTTTCATCCTGAACAACACAAGAGCCTCAGATCCTGCTCGCACTGACCCCTAGCACAGACACAGAAACACGCACATGCACAGGTGTGTGTGTGTGTGTGTGTGTGTGTGTGTATGTGTGTGTGTGTGTGTAAGTGTTAGACAGAGATCACCCTGAGTCATTGCTTCAACAGGTGTTTAATTTAGGAACAATTGTAAGGTAAAAGTGAGGTAAGTATACTGTACAAACTTTTTCTTACTAACATCTAGAATCCTTGTACCTGAGTACATTGAAGACTCAGTGTAGAACCAGGGTTCCTCTAGGGTTTTTGAATAGTTTTCAACTATGGAGGGTTCTTAACTTTCGGATATTGTTTTTGCTTAGAAGCATTTAGATTAGAGTGAGATTAAATAGGTGGTATAGGGTGATTTTACGAGTATGTGTATTACAGTATTTATCTGTGCAGTGACAGCAGCATATCTGAAAACAACTCCCCTCATCATTTTAACATATTTTTTTTTAAAACAGTCATAATACAATTTTGATTTTAAAAAATGAGAGTTGGTTACATAACACTGTTACATAAGCTTTTAATCACTTAAACACTCCATATAATTATTGTGACAGATAATAATGATGACATCATAGCACTCACATTAACTCATTGTCAGGTCCTCACAGTACACAGTATCAGCACTGAAACTCACTAGGAGAAAGAAATTATTCTATTAACTTAGAAAATTTGGCTAAAACCATCCAACATCCTTCTTTTGGGTATCACATCGAACAGCAACCCATCAATCACGCTAATGGAGAGAAACAAAACACTCCCTGAGTGTTTCAGCTTCATCATAACAAATCCACCTGCAGCTCTTTAGAAAATGGGGCACTAATATAAAATATTGGCAATGAAAATAAATGAAGTTTACAAAGTAAACCAAAACTTTATGATAAACTAGTGTATAACGTGGAAATAGGTAAAAGGTTAAAGCTAACAATAAACTGATTAGTTTTAATGTAATCAGTGATATTATCGTTTGGGATTAAAGCCCATTTACATGTGTACCTGTCTTTCTTCTCGGGAAAACTAATCCCTGTAAAAATATTTAGTTTGTCTTTTCTAATCTATTGGTGAAAGTGTTTGTTTAAATTACTGTTAATAAATTCACTTATATTCAACATTTTGTATGTTCAGTATTTATAAGCTCTCATCTCAGACTGCTTATCCTATAGTGGTGCTTCATATTACTGCTTATTACTAACGTCATGGTTTCGGAACATATAACACAAATTGGTTTTAAACTTTTCACCGGAAGAATAAATGTAAATTCACCTGTTTAATCATCTTTGATAGTTTAGTTTTCATAGTCCACTTGCCTTTTTTTCTGTGTGTGTGTATATATATATATATACACACACAAAGTGGGCCATTTATATAGATACACCTTAATAAAATGGGAATGGTTGGTGATATTAACTTCCTGTTTGTGGCACATTAGTATATGTGAGGGGGAAAACTTTTCAAGATGGGTGGTGACCATGGTGGCCATTTTGAAGTCGGCCATTTTGGATCCAACTTTTGTTTTTTC
This sequence comes from Clarias gariepinus, assembly GCF_024256425.1. Lineage (NCBI taxonomy): Eukaryota > Metazoa > Chordata > Actinopteri > Siluriformes > Clariidae > Clarias > Clarias gariepinus. The sequence continues at coordinate 10,041,605 of NC_071112.1, read as the reverse complement.
AATAGGAAGAGGGTCATGTGACACATCAAACTTATTGGGAATTTCACAAGAAAAACAATGGTGTGCTTGGTTTTAACATAACTTTATTCTTTCATGAGTTATTTACAAGTTTCTGACCACTTATAAAATGTGTTATAAATGTGTTATAAAATGTGTTCAATGTGCTGCCCATTGTGTTGGATGGTCAGTGCAACCTATTTATGCTAAAGTGTGCACCATATTGACACTATACTAACAAACTATTGTTATACTCATTTTGTAGTGTAGTACAGTTGTTTGTTTCCTTATTTGTTTCACAACAAACTTTTTCTCATGTACGAGAGAGGATTGTTTATTTGTTAAGGAATTTTATAGCGTTTGCTTGTCTGCCTCTGGATCAAGACTTTTAGTCCGTGCTGTATATTTTTATGTATTATGCTTTAAAATATCATATTTTTGCACCATGGCTAGTACACATTACACATCCTAAAGTATGTACTATAATGATACTCTATTAGGTTAATCTTACGGTATCTTAAGCTATACTGTATATACCATATTATAGACAAATATTGATGCACTAATGTTCCATACTCTGTAATATTACATACAGTGCAGTCTTCTTATCTCTGTATTAATACCATACGATTGCTGTGATAATTCAGGACTAATATAAAGCTAAAATGTTTGAGATACGGAATGACATAATGGTACTAATACTGTTAAACTATGCAATCTATGTTCATGCTTTTGGTCTTTTTTTACATTGGTGAGTGTTTATGTACCGATCGAGAGTAAGAATCTCATCTGACTCACAGCTTGAGAATATTTTTATTCTCTAGTGGACCGAGTGTAAGATGAGGCTATAAAAGTGTGTAAAAGCTTTTCAGCTCATCTTCAGTCCTCCTTAAGAGTCTCTCTGTTGTTCACAATCACTGTCTTTTAGTTTGCGTGTGTGTGTGTATAGTGCATCTCAAAAATGTAGGATATTATGAAACGGTTAATTTTCTAGATTCATTACATGTAAAGTGAAATATGTTAAAATTTAAAATCCTGTGTATCAAAATGTGAGAATATTTTCTAACATCAAACAAAAAAGAATTTACAATACAGACATCCAGGAAAATGTTGGTAGAAGCTCATTTAACATAAATTACTCAAAGTGGCATGGCATAGAGGCAATCAGTCTGTGGCACTGCTGAGGCATTATTGAAGACCAGGTGGCTTTGATTTCAGCTTCAGACAAGCTTACCTGTATTGTTGGGTTGGGTGTTTCTTCTTATATATCCATCAGCAGCATGAAGTGCTCTCTAAAATCTCCTGGTAAAGATCTGTGTTTATGTTGGACTTGATAAAACACATTGGATGACATGGCACCCTTAATAATCACCAGATATGGAAACTTCTCCTTGGATCTTGATTATTGTCTTCTGGACAACTGTCAAATCAGCAGTCTTACCCATGTGTGAACTGAACCAGATTGAGAGATGTCCCATATTTATACTGAACATTATGAACATTCAAATTTGAAATAAAACATCCTATTATTTTGTTATACGTATAGATCTTTTCATCTATAACCCGTGATCAAATATTTCACTTTGCAAGTGCTCAATCTAGAATATGAGTTTTACACTTTTTTATGATATTTAAGGTTTTTCGAAATGCACTTTGCATCTATGTGTGTGTGTATGTGTGTGTGTGTGTTTGTGAACTTGAAACATTAATTAGCATAGGTGATATGATAAAGGTCTTTTATCCATAACTAAGTTAAAGTGAAGAAAACTACATCAACAACAAAAATGCATTACCTGTCGAGATAAAAATGACTAGTTGACTAAAGTTTGCTTAAAATGAACACTCGCCCCAATTAGCCCAAAATCCATACCTGGGTGCTAAGTGCTCACTGAATATGTCTAATCAACTACTTTACACTTTTGCTAAAATGAAGAGTGGGATGATGTGTATACTACCCATAAATGAGAGCAGCATTTACAATTTCAATAGTGCCCATTGTTTTCATTTTTAATTATTTTAAATTATTTTTTATTATTTATATTTGTTTTTGTACTTCCTCACAGGCCTGGAGAAAAAGTAGTTTAATCCACTGTATTTTTCTGCATGTTTTGTAATGACAATAAAGCCTTGTGATCTTGATATTGTGAACATTTAGTTTTTAATGTTCTTAACATCTTACTCTCATTCAGTGTGTTCTTCAGTACAGCGATGCCAACAGCTCAAGGCTACATCCACTCAGAACTCATGTATTACTTTATTATTTCTTTTTATCCTTTAAGTCAAAAGGTTAACAGGCGAATATTTCGGTTCTTTTTCATTGCAAAGCTTTTTGTCTTATTCTTAAAATTTTGTACTTTCATTGCCACTGTTTACAGTTTGTTAAATGAAAAAAGTCTAGCACTCACCTTTATGTGAAAAGGCTTATAATTATTTTTTATTATCCCTCTGACACCATGGTATATTTTGTGATCAAGGTCGAAACTCTGGATCAGGTTACATGTGACTCAACATCCTCAGAATAAAGAATGCTTTGACATGCAGCATAATAATCTAAAAAAAAACAACAACAAAAAAAAACAGGATACAAACACTCTTTACTTAGACCATGCACTACAAACACCCCTTCACTAAATCCCATCCTATTTCATTACGGTGGGGCAAAAAAGTATTTAGTCAGCCACTAATTGTGCAAGTTCTCCCACTTAAAAAAATGAGAGGGGCCTGTAATTTTCATCATAGGTATACCTAGGAAAAGACCTAACTATGAAAGATAAAATAAGAAAAAGATTCAGAAAATCACATAGAATTTGTGTATGATTTTTAAAGAATTTATTTGCAAATTATAGTGGAAAATGAGTACAATGAAACCTCGCATTGCGAGTAACGCAGATTTGTGAGTGTTCCGCAAGACGAGCAAAGATTTATAATAAATTTTGACTAGAAAAACAAGCAAGTCTTGGTTTACGAGTACCAAGCATCATGTATCACGCATGCACTTCTTATTTTGACACTGAGCGTCACTTGATCACACCTGAGCCTTTTTTTTTCTCTCCTGCGCTGCAGAATTGTGGGTAATCGTCTCTCCTGCTGGATATTAATGCGCGTCTCTTACTGGTATAATCAACATCTGTGCATGCATTTTCTCCCTCAGCCCGTCGTTGACACTATGCTAGTTCACACACACACACTCTCTCTCTCGCTCGCCTTTAGTGTGTGTGTGTGTGTGTGTGTGTGTGTTTTATTTTGTGTGTGTGTGTGATTTATTTGACTACTTTTTATTAGAAGGTTAAAAATCCATTTTCTCCCTCAGCCCATCTTTATGTGTGTGTGCGTGTGTAATTTGACACCGTGCCGGTTCACACACTCTCTCTCTCTCTTTCTCTCTCTGCCATTAGTGTGTGTGTGTGTGTGTGTGTGTGTGTGTTTGTGAACCGGAACGGTGTCAAATTACGCATGCGCACACACATAATGACAGGCCCAAACACACACACAGCGCCTGCGCGGATAAACGGAAAACACTTATCTGTCAGTATTTATTTTTTCATTTTTTTAAAGGTAAAGTGCAGGTTAATTTGTTTTATTTTTACTTTATATTTTGTGTTAATTACTTTTATGTATTTATTTTTTTGGAGTGTGGAATAAATATTTTAAGTTTCCATTATCTCTTATGGGAAAATTTAATTTGGCTTGTGAGTGTTTTGGAATACGCGCCCACTTCCGGAACGAATTATGCTCGTAATCCAAGGTTCCACTGTATTTGGTCACCTACAAACAAGCAAGATTTCTGGCTCTCACTGACCAGTAGCTTTTTTTTTAAGAGGCTCCTCTGTCCTCCACTTGTTACCTGTATTAATGGCATCTGTTATCAATATAAAAGACACAACCTCAAACAGTCACACTCCAAACTCCACTATGGCCAAGACCAAAGAGCTGTCAAAGGACACCAGAAACAAAATTGTAGACCTGTACCAGGCTGGGAAGACTGAATCTGCAGTAGGTAAGCAGCTCGATGTAAAGAAATTAACTGTGGGAACAATTATTAGAAAATAGAAGACATACAAGACCACTGATAATCTCCCTTGATCCAAGAACTCACCCCGTGGGGTCAAAAGGATTACAAGAACTGTGAGCAAAAATCCTAGAACCACACGGGGGGGGGGGGACTTGCAGAGAGCTGGGACCAAAGTAACAAAGGCTACCATCAGTAACACATTGCGTCGTCAGGGACAGCCAGTACATGTCGAGACTCGTCTGAAGTTTGCTAGAGAGCATTTGGATGATCCAAAAGAGGAATGGGAGAATGTCATATGGTCAGATGAAACCAAAATAGAACTTGTTTTGAGGAGAAAGAATGCTGAGTTGCATCCGAAGAACACCATACCTACTGTAAAGCATGGGGGTGGAAACATCATGCTTTGGGGCTGTTTTTCTGCAAAGGGACCAGGACGACTGATCCGTGTAAAGGAAAGAATGAATGGGGCCATGTTTTGAGTGAAAACCTCCTTCCATCAGCAAAGCATTGAAGATGAAACATGGCTGGGTGTTTTAGTATGACAATGATCCCAAACGCACCGCCCAGGCAATGAAGAAGTGGCTTTGCTAAGAAGCATTTCAAGGTCCTGTAGTGGCATAGCCAGTCTCCAGATCTTAACCCCATAGAAAATCTATTGAGGGAGTTAAAAGTCTGTGTTGCCCAGCGACTGCCCCAAAATATCAACAAGAATAGGCCAAAATACCAGCAACAGTGTGTGAAAACCTTGTGAAGACTTACAGAAAACATTTGACCTCTGTCATTGCCAACAAAGGGTATATAACAAAGGACTGACATGAAATTTTTCTTATTGACCAAATACGTATTTTCCACCATAATTTGCAAATAAATTCGTTAAAAATCCTACAATGTGATTTTCTGGATTTTTTCTCTTATTTTGTCTCTCATAGTTGAGGTATACCTATGATAAAAATTACAGGCCTCTCTCATTGTTTTAAGTGGGAGAACTTGCACAATTGGTGGCTAACTAATTCTAATCTAAATTTCCATGGTGTCTACTGTAAATAAACCACTGACACCATGGAAATGTTCTTATTGCAAAAGAGTACACAACTGCCCAAAATAACATTCTTTATTTTCTGAGAGAAATCTGGGGAATGATCATAAAGGAATCAAAGGCATATTCATAATCATAAACAACACACACATGGTTATACTATAACTGCACACTTACAAACACACACACAACAGGGAATGTGATAATAATAATAATAATAACAACAGTAATAATAATGATAAATGTTATTTATAATGCACTTTAAATTTGAAGCAAATCTCAAAGTGCTACAAATTATTTTAACCCAAAAGCTCTGATGAAAAGATAAGTTGAATGTGGAAATCTTGCGGCCAAAGGACATCACTAGTCTCCCACACTGCTCTGATGTGATTTTGGTCTACTCTTTTTCCATTTTTTTCAGTTCAGTTTTTTTGCCCCTAACTTTGTCGCCAAAGATTTTCCAGATATTTTCAGTTGGTTTAGATCAGGACTCTGGGCTGTCTGTTTCATTATTTCAATGGTTTTATCTTTGACTGCTTCATCCACATTAAATCATCATTGTCTTGCATGAAAACTGCTGGCTGAATGGTTGATGAACTAAGGAAAGGGACCACATGTTGTTGAAGAATGGTCTGATAAACATTTGCATTCTATCTGCCATGTTGCTGTATAAGGGGCCCAACTCCTGCTGCAGAAAACATCCCCCAAACCATGATGCCTTCCCCTCCACCTTTCACCGACTTCTTAACACTCTTTGGGCTCAGTCCTCAGTTTGCTACGAACATAGTGTTTCTCATTGGACCCAAATAAATTAAACTTGCCTTCCTCATTAAAGAAACTTTGGACCTGTTCTTCTCTGTACACACAACATGCTTCACAGCAAATGTTAGTCTATCCTTTTGATTCTTCCTGCTATTAAAAGGTTTGGTAACTGCAGAGTGGGCTTTCAGTCCAAATTCTCTTAAATGTCAAGACACTATGATGAGACAGATTCTTACTCTGTTCAGCACTGGACTGGCGAGCAATCCCAGCTACAGTGTTGAACCGTTTGCCCATTGAGATTCTCCACATTATGTTGTCCTCTCTTGCATTTATCTTTCATGGCTGATTAGCCTTCTTGGCGGACTGGAATGAGTTTGTGACCTTGTACAGATGCAATATTGTAGAGATCACAGATCTGGCTTCTCTTGCTATGGCTGAAAGGGCCATCCCTTTGGCATTCATCAGCACAACTTACGAAATATATGTAACTCATGAAATATGTTTAAACCCTGCTATTTTACTCCTGTTTAGACAATTTTAAATAAGACTAAGCAGTGAGCTTTGACACATAGCATGGTTGGTTAAAACAATGGCACTAATAACAGTTAGATTTAAATTGTAATATTATTGTTTTCATTTTTACTGATTTATTAAAATTGCCTATTGTTCAAAATACCTCTCTGAGGCAGTCCAATTCCCCTAAATAACTTTTTAGGGGGGACCTTTTTAGATTTCCTTTTAAACCTGATCGTTTCTGTAGACAAAGCATTAAATTAAAAATTCATTTTGAGAATCCAGAAGACACTATCAGAACAGCATTTATGTCCATACTGGACTCAGTAGGAGTAAATCAGTGTATTCTTATAATGTGCTGTTCAACTTTAGGCTGATATGAAACCTCCTCTTTACCTTCAAGATGACAGAAACAGTTGCAGTTGACAGAAACTGCATATGCTCATATCTACACAGGAATAACCTAAAGCAAATCTATCAGTCAGGATTTAGGCCATATGTCATGGCACAGAGACAGTGCTGATTAAAGCTGAAAATGACCTCCTATTGGCCTCTGATCAGTGTGTCCCTTCGAGTGTGTTACTTGACCTTAGTGCAGCTTTTGACACCACTGACCATAGAATTTTCCTTCATAGATTAGAAAATGTAGTAGAAATTAAACGAAATGTGACATTTCACTGTAAACCAAAAGTGGATAAGATTGGGGTAATGTGTTCATGTATTCTTGTTTTTAGTGAATACTTTGACTGCTGCATTCAGGATCAACTGGAGCTTGTTTATGCACCTAGTAGAACATCCAGACAGTAAGGTGTTACAATAGTCCAACCTAGGGGTGACAAAAGCATGAACACATTTTTGCTGCACCGTTTAGTGATAATACATTTCTTATCATGATAATATTTCTGAGATGAAAGGATGCTATCTTAGTAATATTAACTACATGAGGTTCAAATAAAAGACTGGAATCTATAATCACTTTTTATGATGGAATCTAAAATCTATAGTATTTTACTGCTGCACATGATGAAACAGAAATACCATCTGGAACCATGCGTTCAGAAATAACTTACTTCTAGCTGCAGGAGGTCCAAGTATAAGTATTTCTGTTTTGTCAGGATTAAACAGAAGGAAGGTAATTAGCATCCAGAGTCTAAGGTCCTTCACACATTTCTCAACTTAATTTAGCTGGTGTCTAACATATAACTGTGCATTTAGCACAACAGTGGAAACTAATACCATGCTTACAAATTATGTTACCCAGAAGAAGCATGTAAAGAAAAAATATCAATGGGCCTAAAATTGAACCATGTGGAACACCAAACTTTCCTTTATAACATGCAGAATAGTCATCAATTAAAAAATCAGTCAAATAATATCTGATCCAGGAGAGGGCCATTCTCTTAATTCCCACTGCATTTTTTAATGTATGAATGTTTTAGTTTAGTTACTGTCATAGTTAGGAGTCCCTGCTAACACTCTGCACTAAATATACATTGACCAAATAGATGTGACTGTGACCATATTAACAGTAAGTGTTATCTCTTCTCTTCTCAAGCTGCTGCCATATAATCTTTCTTTTTTTGTCATTTTCCTCTACTTGGAGCAGTTGATAATGGGATGTGTCTGCTATTTATGCTTTGTAAAGCCTTTATAACGGTTAAAATATGCAGCAGAGGTAAGTGTTGATCTTGTTTGCTTGGGAAGGTCTTTATGAGCCTTTTATCATGGTGCTTGATGGGTTTTGAACATATATATATATATATATATATATATATATATATATATATATATATATATATATATATATATATACTGCTTAGTACAGACCCTTCAGGAATGCTTTCGGCAGGAATTCACTCTTTTTTGATTTTTGTTTTTGTTAGCACTTGACAAACAACATAATAGACAAATATTTTTACCACTTCACTGTTTAATTCAGTCAATTCTTTCACAGAAATGTTTTCCAGAAAATGTAGCTATAACTTTGGATTTTAAGGTGCACTTGAAATGTGGGTCAGGTTTGTAAAGATGTTTTTTTTTTTTTACCACTCTGTTAGATTGGAAAGACCTTGAATATTGTTCAAGACTTCATCTTTATTGTCCTTTAAAATTTCCCAGAAGTTTGAATTGTAGTGGAGCAGATTCTTTTGTCCATGGAAAAACAGAGACATTGAAGATGACCTTGGAAGACCTGGACAGCTGAATTACAAAAAATCATTAAATTTGGAGCTACAGAAATATTAAAAATGTTTTTTTTTTAAGACAGGACAGTGTGAAAACATTTCAAGGACAGGAAACAAAGATGTGACTATGATGGCCAACAAACATTCATCACTAAATTCATCACTCAGACCGAGGCAAATTAATAAGTTCTCAAAATGTCTTGCATTCACAAAAGCATTGCATTCACAAAAGAAGAACAAAATGATGACTTCTTATTAGCAATCATTGATAATAAATTATATCATAATTATGACTTACTATTCTAAGTTAGTAAGTTATAATAGTAAATCATTATTATGAGTAAATCATTAGATAATTATGAGACAGTATGTTGTAATTATGAGATAGTAAACCATAATTATGAGATAGTAAGTTATAAATACTAAGAAACTATGAGATACATCATTATTAGATACGTTTCCCCATTTTTTGTTTCTTTCATGAATGTATTGTAAATGTGCTTAAATGTCTAATGAGCCAATCGATATATAATTTTGGAATAATTTCTTTGATTGAAAGACATTCTGACACAGAATCTTTGCTGCCTGTCATGAAAAATCAGGGTAGTTCAAAATAAAAAATATTATTTTCAAGTATTTGTCGCACTTAGCTAATATTACACATTTAGCTAACAATAACTACAAAGGTTCATTAAAGATGCCACAGAGAATGTTTGCTCGAAATACTCAAAAATAGTACTGACTTTCATTTTTATCTTCTTCAATAAATTGTTGCTGATTGGCAACAAAGTCTGCTGTTATACAGTATACATATACATACAGTAACACTAGCTACATTTCCATCTAACTTAAAATTTCAGTGTTGATTCACGTGAAGAAGTTAACTTAACCCTGTTAGAATCTCACACATTTTCCCGTCAGGTCTTGCTCACAAAGTCGTATTGCTTCAACACGTAAAAGAAAAGCGGACGTCTTGATTAGATGCGAGTTATCATGGCCGCTCTCCGACTTGCAGATCTTTGGGGTTGAATTTCAATAACACGGTTCAGCCTCCGCTCGCATCTCACTCACGATGATTTTGTCATTAGTGGCTGGCGAGGTCGACGTAATCATCCTCGATGATGGTGCTGGACGCCCGCTTGATTGCACTTGCGTCTTGAAAAGGCGAGCTGAGAGACAGAGAGAGATGGACACGCTGGAACGTCCACATCAAGAGCTCGTAGAGGAAGATTAGCACTCAGAGAGAAAGAAAGAAAGAGTGAGAGAGAGAGAGGAAAGTGAAGACTTACGTATGAACAGAAACACATTGTTATAGAGATGACTCCTGCTGTAATGAGACTTCCAGACGAAGGTCATTTGCATAACATAAACGTAATATGATAATAAGTTTGCCTCTTTTGTTCCACATTTCTTAGGTTTTTGTTTCCTGTAATTTTTTACATTATTTCATTATATTTCTGACTCTTTCCAAAGCTTTTGCTCATTTTAATTCTGTTCTGAAATTCTATTACAATTCTGCCCTTTGCTTTTCTTTTTGTTGCATTTCTTCTTCTTTCTTCTTCTTTGTCTTTCGGCTGTTCCCTTTCAGGGGTCGCCACAGCGAATCAAATGCCTCCATCTAACTCTATCCTCTGCATCCTCTTCTTTCACACCAACTAACTTCATGTCCTCTCTCACTGTATCCATAAATCTCCTCTTAGGTCTTCCTCTAGACCTCCTGCCTGGCAGTTCCAACCTCAGCTTCCTTCTACCAATATATTCACCATCTCTCCTCTGAACATGTCCAAACCACCTCAACCTGGCCCCCTTTGACTTTATCTCCAAAACATCTAACATGGGTTGTCCCTCTGATGAACTCATTCTTGATCCTATCCATCCTTGTCACTCCCAAAGAGAACCTCAACATCTTCAGCTCTGCTACCTCCAACTCTGCCTCCTGTCTTTTCTTCAGCGCCACTGTCTCTAAGCCGTAGAGCATCGCTGGTCTCACCACTGTCCTGTACACCTTTCCTTTCATTCTCGCTGATACTCTTTTATCGCACAACACATCTGAAACTTTTTTTCCACCCATCCCAACCTGCCTGTACCCGCCTTTTCACCTCCTTTCCACACTCTCGTTGCTCTGGACCGTTGACCCTAAGTACAGTACTTAAAGTCCTGCACCTTCTTTACCTCTGCTCCCTGTAGCCTCACCGATCCTCTTGGGTTCCTCTCATTCACACACATGTATTCCGTCTTGCTGCGGCTAACCTTCATTCATCTGCTTTCCAGAGCGTACCTCCACCTCTCCAAATTTTCTTCCACCTGTTCCCTGCTCTCGCTACAAAGCACAATGTCATCTGCAAACATCATAGTTCATGGGGACTCACATCTGTCATCCTGTCTATGACCAGAGCAAACGAAAAGGGGCTTAGAGATGATCCTTGATGCAGACCAGACCCACCTCCACCTTGAACTCTTCTGTCACTCCTACAGCATATCTCACCACTGCCTTACAGCTCTCATACATGTCCTGCACCACTATAACATACTTCTCTGCCACTCCAGACTTCCTCATACAACACCACAACTCCTCTCTCGGCACGCTGTCGTACGGCTTTTCTAAATCTACAAGACACAATGCAACCCTTTATTACCTTCTCTGTACTTCTCCACCAGCATCCTCAAAGCAAATACTGCATCTGATGTCCCCTTTTGAGCATGAAACCATATTGCTGCTCACAAATGCTTACCTGTGCCCTTAACCTAGCTTCCACTACTCTCTCCCGCAGCTTCATTGTTTGGCTCATTAGCTTTATGCCTCTGTAGTTGCCACAGCTCTGCACATCTCCTGTGTTCTTAAAAATCGGCACCGATACACTTCTCCTCCATTCTTCTGGAATCCTCTCTCTCCAAGACCTTGTTAAACAAACTAGTTAGAAACTTTACTGCCACCTCTCCTAAGCACTTCCATACCTCCACAGGTATGTCATCAGGACCAACAGCCTTTTCACTCCTCATCCTCAACGCCCCTCTCACCTCACTTTTACTAATATTTGCTACTTCCTGCTCTACAACAGTTACCTCTTCTTCTCTTTGTTCTCTTTCGTTTTCCTCACTTTGTTGCATTTTTCTTTTAATTTATTTCCTTTTATTTTTAAGTCACCCTCTTTTGCCTCTTTCTTAAAAAAATACTGAAGTGTTGTTTTAGTAAAATACTGATTGATGTTGGTGTGACGAAGCAGAATTACTATTACGATTTAACATTATTAACACCCCAGTAACTTACTAACATAATAACTTAACATATAATGAAGAACAACACGTTAGGCTTCGTTTTCAATTATATCTGCATTTAAAGTGATTTTATGTTTCCACTTACTGTACGTTACAGCAGCTACATATAAACACTTGTTCCTTCACCAATTTCTCTATTCTCTCTCTTTCATCACAGCTTGTCACTTACAGTCACAGCTTTACCTCTGATTGTGCTGACACTGGAGACTCCTTCCACTAATGTTATACAAACACATTTCTCCTTCCTTTTTTTCTTTGGAGAAACCATATCAACCGTGTCAACAATTTTTAAACCCGGTTGCTTTACGTGGAGCGTCCGCCATACGAATGCGAATGAGCTGTTACTATAGAAACCATGATGTATTCGAATGTAATTTAGAATCCAGAATTGAAAAAACCGTGTTATATACTAGGAAATAAAATTATTTCACTAAACAAATAACATATTTCTTGTTGATGTATGTTGATGTTATATGAAGAACTTGCGCACAAATACACATTCACTCACAATCCGCTTCTCTTTTCACATGGTTCACACACACACAAACACACATTGTTGACCTTTAACCTCTTTTACCCCTGCTGTGTCTTTCACAGTGACTTTATCCAGCATAAAATCGAACAAAGAAAACCATAAAAAACTCTCAGATAATTTTTACATGCCATCGTATTAAAACTCAATGTTATTTTTTTTAATATAAACTTTCTTGGTTTGTGCAAAAGCAATTTAACGATTATAAATCCAAACACATTTCCACATGAGAAAGCAAGAGGCCTGCAAAACGATGAGAGACAGAGAGAAAAAGAGAGGGAGAGTGTGTGAGAGGGAGCAAATGAGTGGAACGAGGGGAACATGGGTGGGGGTCCACTTGTTTTCAAACCCTAATGGAGGGAAGAAACTGAGGCTCCTTTTTTTCCCTGAACCTTAAATGCCCCCCTCCCTTTCCAACCGCCTCCCTTTTCCCTTCACTCCCTTTCTTTCTTTATTTCTCCCTGTCTTCCTCCTCCTTTTTTTCTAATCAGCCATCTTGCTCTCACGGTCCAGAAGGAAGAGTTCTCGCTCTGGGTGAGTAAAATCACTGACGTTAAAACTTCAAAAATCTCAACGAAATGGAAGTAGTTTAAATTCTGCAGAAATAAAACTTATTGGTGGTGAAATATTTGTGGCAATTTACATCTGCTATAACTGGTTATTTGTTTGTTGTTCTGGTTGATTTTGGAAATCATCCTTGTTTAGGGATTCATTTATTTTTTAAGATCAATCATCAATCTGAAATAGAAAAATACAACAGAAATATAATACCTATATATATATATATATATATATGTTCTCTGTACTTTCTGATGTTTGGGATTCGTACACTTCTACGTAGATATATGTGTAAAAATTTTATTTTAAATAAATGTAACAATTTTTTAAAATAAAATGTAATATTATTATATAAAATACCTCTTTAACATTTCTGCTCTTTTATTAAACAATTTTTTTTTTTTTTTGCACTAATTTAAGTTTTGGTTGTTGTGTTCATTATTATTCTATGGAACTTAAATTTTGCGCTTTGTAATATTTTTGCTTTAAAGTGTTAGTTCCTCATTTTGCCACATAATTTATTCCTCATATTTGATATATACAGTATATTCCATGTTTATTTGTTTTGTAAGAGAAATTGTTTTGCTCTGACTATAAAATACAGAGTGACAGGGGATCTCATACTTATTATTTCTTTATAGTTACATGTCTTTGTAGAAGCGAGTGAGTTTCTGTTGTTACTCACGTTGTAGTAGCTATAAACACTTGTTCCCTCAGTTAAGTTAATAACACAAAAATAATCTCTGGAAACCTGAAAAGAAGCATAGCTCCTCTGTCCTGAAACTTAAATGTTACTGCTGTTACGAGGCTCTTAAAATGGAGACTCCTTCCACTGATGTTACACAAACACAATTCTCCTTAATTTAAGAAAATCTCTTAAATGTTTTACTTTTCTGCGTATGACCAGCGTACACACTACACGTCCCTGTGAATAAGCTGTTGCTATAGAAATGATAACATATCAGAGCGAGTGCATTAGTATAAACTTCTGCTACTCTTAGAGTTGCTGTTATAGCGAATTAATCGACAACTTCTGACCAATAATCAGCGCTGTGGTGTAATTTTATTTTTCCTTGTGCTTGCAGGTTTCTTTTTCAGCAATCATGCTTCGTTCGATGAACCCACTCTTTCTTATCCTCCTTATCTTCTTTGTCTTTGTTTCATCTTCCGAAGCGAGAAAGAAGACAAAGCAAAAATCTGGTGAGGACAAAACCCAAAACTCTGGAGAGTTGAGCACTAAAAATGGCGACCTCTGCACCTGGCAAACTCGAGAGGGCAAAAACAACGTAGTGCTTCAGCTCAAATGCTCCAACCCATCCATGGAGGCGGGGCTTGAGACCAGCATTTACGAGTGCCAGTTTACGGGAAAACCAAACGAATGCCCCGCCTACAAAGAGAAACCCATGCAATACTGGAAGCAGGTTATAGGAAAGCTGAAAAAGCGAGAAAACGCCTGCGAAGGAGCAAAAGTGGCGAAGGTGGCGATGTGCCGAAGCGCTCCAGTTGCATCAAACATGAAGCTAGTGAGGGAAAAGGCATCAAGCGGAAAAGAAGGAGAGAAGGAGGAGAAGAAAGATGAGGAAATGATGATGGGTGACGAAGCGACATCAGACGGAGTAGCAGAAAGAGAGAGCTACTGCGCGGAAGGATGGGATCCCCTCTGCCAGTTCTTCATCAAGCTTCTGTAAAAGTAACCTTCGGGGAAATTAAATGTTACTTAAGAATTAACATTAAATATATTTACTTACACTGTCACCATGTAGCCTGTTCACGCAATCAGAATGCATTAATTTGAGGAAAACAATCAGTGACAAGATGCTGACTAAAAACTAGCACTAAGCATTATTAGCATTAAATTAGAGATGATGATTAGGAAGAAATTCTTTTAAAAATGTATGCTAATCAAAAACCTTCCTGCTTCCTGGGTGTAGCTGCTGCTGATGTTGTTGTCATGTGCTTTTTTATTTTCATACTGTATATTTTACAAAAAAAATCAAACAAACAAGCTAGCAAGCTAGACAATTCTAACACACAAACAGAAAACAGTTTTATACCCATAATGCAACAGGAGAGATCATTTTAACTAAATTAAAATTAAACATAAACATGCAAAACCCTTTAGTTTAGTAAGGTTATGTGTGTATGGTCTCAATGGTCTTCTATCAGGTTTTGGCTAAGTAGATGATTTACAAGATGTACTAATCACACATTCTAATCGCTAGTTAGCATGCTAGCCCCCAGGTGATATTAGCACCATTAGCAACTCTTTCGTTCAGTTGAACTTCAGTAGCAACTTTTTATAACATGCTCGTGTTTGAGATGCAGCGCTAAGCTAACATCTTTGGAACAGAAAGTAAATGAAATAAGATGTGATGCAATCGTATATATTTAGCATAGCATGGCACAGTTTAGCCTAGCAGTCCTGATTTTATTTCTTTATATATTTAGTGTTGTGTTTTTGACTAAAAAATTTATTTCAACTGTGTAAATGTTTCTAATCATCAATAAACTATGTGATTGTGTTTAACCCCAGTTGTTCTAATCCTTTGCACTCCTTCCTTTTTATTTGTTAAATATTATGTTGATTTTAAGTGTATTTCTTTCATCTATGAATTATTCTTTTTCTTTTGTTCCTTTCATAATCATTTCTCTGTTCTTTGCCATCATTGTTCATTTTTTTTCTTTCTTTGCCTGTTTTTAAAACAGATTTATTTTCATTTCATTCCCCTGTTCTTTCCTATTTTCTTGTCTTTTCTTTGTTTATTCATGTTCTTTGTTTCTTAGTTTTTGTTTTATGTTTTATTGCATTTGTCTTTATTCCATCCTAAGATTATATTAATTTCCTTTTAGGTGGCATGGGGCATTCTGATTAGCATTGTGGCCTTGCAACTTTAGGGTCGAGGGTTTGATTCCCACCTCAGGCCTGTATGCATGGAGTTTGCATGTTCTCCTAGTGCTTGATATGTTTTCTTGCGTAATCCAGTTTCCTCCCACAGTCCAGACATGACTAATTGGTGTTCTCAAATTGCCCCTGTGATGAATTGACAACCTGTGTAAGGATGTACAGTAGATAGGTTTAGACTTCGGGCCCTCATGACCGTGAAGGATAAGTGCTATAGAAGTTGAATAAATGAATTACATTAATAATAATTTTTCTTTATTTCCTCTTTCCACTACTTTTAATTTATATATTAACTTATGTATAATCTTTAGTAAAGCCCTACAAAGCACATGCTTTAAAACCCCCATAGGACTATAATTAGATTGGTTAATATGTCTGTAAAATACAACAATCTATCTGTCACATTGCCCATAACAATTGGACTGGCTGTAAAAATGCTGTGTAGTGTGTGTCTCTGTGTGTGTATGCCTTGAGACATCAGCAACAGGCATTTTATCAAATGATCAATATTGCAGCCTAAGTACACACACACACACACACACACACACACACGTCTAGAACAGCAGAAAAGGCTGATTTACAGGCAGTTATGTCGCTAAAATCAATACTCCGCTTCACACCTGTGCACGCAGTGGATTTATAATGAACAAAGGCGCAGACAGGGGGTCATGATGTTTTTACACACACACACACACACACACGGACACAGCGTGTACACTTCACTTGCAGTAGTGATCGTTTGATAGGATGCCGGTGGCCGTTGTCTTATACACACACACACACACACACACACACACACACACACACACACCATTTTTATAGCCAGTTCACAATTATTTAAAACTAAATGATCTGAAGGTTGTGAGATCAGATCCTATGACTAACATTACTTTACAGTATGTTAATGTTAGCTCTCAGATCCCTGTTTTTGCTGCAGCACTTTATTATGTCAGTAATATATATGAGGTTATAAAAATAACCACTGAGACTGCACGGAGCTTCAGAAGAACTGCTTACACAGATTACAAAGCTTACAAGCTCAATATGTGAGCTGGAGGCTCAAGCTGATTTAGACATCAGATTTAGATATAGATTTAGATCGGAAGTAGGTTTGCATTAAACTATTAAAAAACACTCTGTATCAGTAACAAAAGAACACTCTGCAATGCAAGAAAGAAAGATGGAATTAAAGCGACTCGTAAATGAATCATATAAAAGATCCGACATCCCAGTGCTATACAACACCTCTTCCTGCTGGTGATCATGCCTTATTGCAGGGTAGACAGAAAAAACATCCACAGATGCCTGGAGATAATATTTTTACGGTTTTCACAACGATTCTTGATGTAATTTTTTTTTAAGACTCTACACACAAAACTCTAAATGGTCACCACAGACTGTCTCACATTCCATACATTGCATCATAATTTTGGAGAAACCTTGCACTTAAAGACATCTTTTTTTAGATCTCTTACAAGATTCTGATCATTTCACTGTGTAGTTGTTTATATGCGTATTAGATATTGTAGGTCAGAATATCTGATAGATGTTTCATTATGCTGCTACCGGTAATGTCACCAATAAAGGACCAGGAGCGAGAAGATAACAGATGCAGTAGAATCATTAAATCAATTTTTTAATGATTTACAACACTGTAAATCACAGCATATGTTCACTTTAAATTACATCAGGTACACAAAAACGGGCGGCACAGGGGTGTAGTGGTTAGCACTGTCGTCTTGCACCTTCAGGGTCCGGGTTTGTTTCCCGGCCAGGCTTGATTCCCATCTCTGTGTGCAAGAAGTTTGTATATTCTCCCCCTGCTTGCTGGGTTTCCTCTGGGTACACTGGTTTCTTCCACAGTGCAAAGACATGTAGGTTAGGCTGATTGGCGTTCCCAAATTGCCTGTAATGTGTGAATGTGAGTGTGTGTGTATGTGTGTGTACCCTGTCCAAGGTGTATCCAGCCTCCTGCCCTAACTCTCCTGCGATACAGTAGGCTCCAAGTAGGCAAGTACAAGGTGATGAATTGTGGACGGCCTGATCCCATGCCTGCACCAGATGAGCATGGTGAAACTTGGCATTGTCCCAAACAATAACATTAGCTCATTAAGGAATGTTTCAAGGAGCTCTGCACTGTATGACTCAGTACAATGTCTGCGTCCCACCAGACCATCTTCTGATATCCCCGCACTCATAGTGATATTGGCCCTGCATTACCCGGGTACTTCAATGGTTGCCTGTTGGCTGATGAACATTAAACCTCTCCTCCTTGTCTTGGCCAGATTGAATCCTGCCTCATCCATAAAATTAATGGCATTATGGGTTTCATCAGCTTCCAGGGCCATCAGGCTCTAAGTTAAAAGCCATGTTCAAAAAAGAATAACTGATTCCTTTTCAGATATCCAAAGATGAAGAATCTCCAAAGGAGAATGTAGGCCGCAGTTGCTCGATAGTTCAGGACTGGAATTTCCTACAAGTCTGCCAATAACTACCTGGACTTCATATTAACATCAATTAACATCAACTGTTATGCTGAACTGGCTGCCACCTAACACACAGTATGAATGCAGATCAATTCCTGCTTTCTGTTTCACCCAAATGAGGATGGGTTCCCTGTTGAGTCTGGCTCCTCTCAAGGTTTCTTCCTATTACCATTTCAGGGAGTTTCTCCTTGCCACTGTCGCCCTCGGCTGACCATTGTGATTCACATTCCATACAAACTTAAATAATTTTTTTGATTATGTAAAGCTGCTTTGCGATAAAAACAATTGTTAAAAGCGCTATACAAATAAAATAAAATTTAATTAAGATAGATCTATCACAAACATGCATCATGAAACTGAACATAACTAAACATACCTAATTCTCAGTTGCATTTCTCTGTCTGCATTTAAAAAGAAAAAATTAATTCTGTAGAAAGAATTACAGAAAAAAAAAAAAATACTACATCCCGTAGAACATCTTTACATTGTTACATGCAGTAACCTGCTCTGTGTGACAATTTGACATGCAGTATACACTTATTTTGCTGCTTTTCATTGTGAAAGGTTTTGATAAAGGGTTACAGTTGATCCTCTTTGGTTTGGTTGAACCACTCTAGCTGACTTGGTCATTCTCATACCAGGATTGATGGCAAGGTCTAAAAGTACTGCTCTGATCTCATGGGTTCGCTTAACTGTTTCTGCTGTTGCCTTGGACCGTTGCCTTGTGCTTGACCACATTCCCTTTCTTTTCTCAAACAGGGCCTAGAATCCTTTGATCTACTTAAGGGCTGCCGTGACTCGGAATTCATATTCTCATATGTTTTTTCAATGTTTCAATAAAAAAGGTTCCACTCTTAATTTTTACATAGTTTATGGGTACAAAACCCTGAATTTTTCTACAAAACTGTATGTGAACAAAATCTGAATAATTAACACCTTGGGCTAAAAAGGAAATTAAGACATAACTGTGAATAATTTAAAGGGATTTACTACATGCTCAGTATTGTAATTTTCACCAAACAAGAGTCCAGCATTGTCACATTTTATAAGTTTGGTTAGCAGTTAATACCTAGGACAGTTACTGTGTTATTTATAATTACGTGAGCCTTTTTTTTATTATTATTTTGGTAAATTACCAAAACAGCCGAGGTAAATCTTGATATTCCTGATGATGTCTCATTTTCAGTCACTCCACTTTTAAACTAAAGTTTTAAACTACATGCTAGCTATAAAAAAACTAAAGAGGGCTATCCATATGTTCTCAGAGTTCTTGTCACGTGCGGGGGGTAAGGGCAGGTGTTGATCGCCGTGGGCAGAGAGAGCAGGCATAGAGGCAGGGGGGTGGTGTAATCAAAAAGAGTCTTTTAATGATGGTAAAAATAAAAGTATAAGTAAAGACTCCAACAAACAAAAGAACAAACTCAAACAATACTTCATAACTTTGTGCTAACAGGGGCTCTTTGGCAGGACACAGGCAGACGGATGGACACCACACGTCCCGTGACGTGACACAGGCAGAGGAAGGACAAACACGTCCCGTGACGTGACACAGGCAGAGGGAGGACAAATACCACGTCCCGTGGCGAGACACAGGCAGAGGGAGGACAAATACCACGTCCCGTGGC
This sequence comes from Clarias gariepinus, assembly GCF_024256425.1. NCBI lineage: Eukaryota > Metazoa > Chordata > Actinopteri > Siluriformes > Clariidae > Clarias > Clarias gariepinus. Next base: position 10,021,723 of record NC_071112.1, on the reverse strand, counting down.
GAGACACAGGCAGAGGGAGGACAAATACCACGTCCCGTGGCGAGACACAGGCAGAGGGACAAATACCACGTCCCGTGGCGAGACACAGGCAGAGGGACAAATACCACGTCCCGTGGCGAGACACAGGCAGAGGGACAAATAACACGTCCTGTGGTGAGACACAGGCAGAGGGACAAACATAACAGGACACACAACCTATGCGTGGAGCTGAAACTGGACACTAGAGGGAGACACTAGAGAGAGACCAGGGGAGACACGTAGAGACTAGAGACAGGGGAGAGACGGGACTAGGGCGAAAGACATGGCAGTCAGCTAGGCATGGCTTTTAGCTAAACATGGTTAAGATTGCTCTTAACAATGGCAGTCAGCTACACATACACCTAGCTAAACATGTCTTCAGCCCCAACATGCACTAAGCTACACTTACCTAATAGCTCAACACACACTAGGGAATTGGGGTACAGAAACACAGAGACAAGGGATACCCAGTGGCCTAGGGGACACTCAAAGGCTAGGCTAGGGGACACTCAAAGGCTAGGCTAGGGGACACTCAAAGGCTAGGCTAGGGGACACTCAAAGGCTAGGCTAGGGGACACTCAAAGGCTAGGCTAGGGGACACTTAAAGGCTAGGCTAGGGGACACTCAAAGGCTAGGCTGGGGGACACTCAAAGGCTAGGCTGGGGGACACTCAAAGGCTAGGCTCACTGGGATCTAGGGAGACAGGAAACACAGAAAAGCTAGAGACACAAAGGGGCTATGGCTAGAAGCATGTTAGTTACTGTAACACAACTTAGATTTTAGCTCAACACGCTCCTAGCCAAACACACACCTAACTACTTACCTGACTCTAGCTACACACACAAGAACAGAGGAGGACAACAACCACAGTACTTACATACATTTGGGACAGGGCTGAATCAGCTCCACTAACACAGACACACAGAACATATACAGAAAACATTGCCACTAAGAGAGCCCAAGTCAACACAACTTAAATCAAACTATAAACTAAACAAAAAACAAAACAAAATGCCCACACAAATGACAGTGGTGATACCAAAAATGCTATTTATAGATGGATTAACGGCTACCTCGGCTCAGGTTTGCACTCGCATCACCTGACCGAGGTGCCTGCTGGGAAACTGAGTCAGCCAACAAAAACTACAAATAAAAAACAGCGACCTCTGGTGGTGGACCCTTACAGTTCTGTTCTCTCAGGATCCTGTGGTTCCCAGATTTACATTTTATAACATACTGTATAATATGAGCATGATAATGGGTCCTATGTTCTGAGGGTCCTATGTTGCCCAGTTATAGCGTCCTTCATATGATCCCAGGGTATTATTTATATACTCCTTTTTTAAGTGTTTGATGAAATTTTTTTAAAGACCTTCGAAACCACTTCAATTGATAACCATTCATTCTATTGTATACTGCCATTTTTAAACCAGGTGGCGCAGTGGCGCAGTGGTTAGTCTTGGTGCCTTGCACCTCCAGGTTCTAGGTTTGATTTTCGCCTCTGGTCTGTATGCATGGAGTTTGATTGTTCTCCCTGTGGTTGGTGGTTTTCCTCTGGGTACTCCGGTTTCCTCCCACAGTCTAAAGACATACAAATTGGACATGTGTGGCGTTTGTAAATTGCCTGTATAAAGTGTAAATGAGAATGTGAGTATGTGTGTGTTTGTGGGATCTACGATTGGATTGCTATTTTCAGTGTAACCCGTCTCGTGCCCTAAGTCTCTTAAAATAGAAAGGTTTATAAATGTCATATAATGTACCCTAAATATATTTTGATTATTTTAAAAAATAGTTAAAAAATCTTTGTGTTAGTGTCCCACCGTTGTTGCTGACACGCAGTGCAGTCTCAGTAATGAGAGCAAGCAGATGTGCTGTAATTGAATTTAGACTGAGTACATGTATTTTGTCCTGTCTCATGACAACACATGGTCTTGCTATGAACATCTTGTGAACTTTGCTTCATGAGATTTAGAGTTTGGGTTTATCAACTATCTCCCGCTTTCATAATAAACAGCCCGTTTAAAATAGAACAAACATTTGTCGTAATGAAAAGGTTAGAGGAGAGGTGTGCTGGCAAGGAGCAGGAAGTCTCAGGCAAACATTTATTGAAGTGCAGCTTACATAACAGAATAAACAGAACACACTCATCATTGGCTATGAATTGGGAGTAGTAATTAGCATAGCATTAGCTTAGTCAGTATAGTCAGCACAGCAGAAGTGAGAACTTTAAATGAAAGCAAAGCACACCTGAATCCAGTAAATAAATAAACTGATACATAAGCTTTAGTTCCTGGTCTAACCACAGCTTTCATCTCTAGCTGATGTCATAAAGAGACTCATAAGCACATCTGAGGTAGTGCATCTCCCCTGGCCAGACCTTCACTCCATTTTCCTCCATGGAATTAAACACTTTCCATAACACCCTGAATCTCTGTCACATTCAAGTTTGAAACCTGATTACAGCTTATAACTTTGAAAGCCACAACATCTTGGCTCTGAACTTCTATTAGAGTGTATCTAAGTGTGACATTCGTCCAAGTGACCTGGCCAGCACCACGGAACTTCTGTTTGTCATGACTTCATGTTAGTAAACACTGGATTCTGTTCTTCTGTCCTTATGTTTTTAGCAACTTAGAGCTCGTAATTCTTCTGGAGTGTTGTGTATGTGTTTTGGGTTATTGTTTTAAGGTTCATGTTAGTACAGAAATGCTTACATTCAGTAGAATGTTTACCAGTGAAGAAACCTGATTCGGCCAATATCAGCAGATTTCCAACCTAATAAGTTCATACTGTATGAGTTTCACAGTCATTTGTCTTTATATCATTGGCACTCATAGAGACACACTTTAAAGGGCACGTTTTACCCATAATTCACTTTAGAATCTTTTTTGAACATGCACATGGGTTTTTAGTGTGTGTGTGTGTGTGTGCATGTACATAAAAAATATATAAGTTTTTTCTGCATTTCATTTTTGTTTCTGTTCATAGCTGTGCTTAAGCACACTGTTTAAATGTCCTGTTTGGTATGACATCATTCAAATAATTAGAGCAGCCACTTTGCCTAGCTCAATTCCATTTGTAAAGAATTCCAATTTACTGTATTATAAATGGCTTAGACATGCACTTCAACAAAGGGGCATGAATGAGTGAGGCAGAAGCTTATTTGGATTTAAAGCCAGAGGTGGGAGGTAACTGAGTAAATATACATATACTTCATTATTTTCTGAAAGGGAGAACCGCAAGCAATCTCATATCTTTAATCTTCTGATTAATTGAAGGCATTTATTATTCTCTAATAAAAGTATCTGTACTTTACTGGTATAGTTTAAGTATACTTAAAGAATACTTTTGACTTTTACTCTGCTAAAAGGTACAGTTTACAAATAAGTGTACTTTTACTTAACTAAATTTCTGCACAGCATGGCTTACCTAACCACAGTGGTGTGTGGTACATGAAGCAGGAATGCTTCCTGATGACTATTAAGCACAATTGCATGACTTGCCTTTCTTTAGGCAACAGGTGGTTGAAATCAGAGACAGAGGATGTTACAGATGGTGATAAAAACAGCAAATTCAAAATTTGAAAGCAGAGAAAGAGCGTGCACGTGAGAGGAAGAGATTACAATGGGACAGGCTACTCTGAGCTTATACAAGCCGTGTACTTGTGATCCTTTAAGGTGAAAAGTAAATGAAGGACTTCTACTCTCTAGAAATATTTTTTTTCTACTACTACAAAAAAATATTTGCTCAAGGAAATCTCTACTTTTACTCAAGTACAGGATTTGTAAACTTTGTCCATTTCTGTTTAGGACTTTACAGATGCTAAAACAGTAAGGTCAGAATGCATGATCTTTCAGCATGATCTCTTAGATGCAACTTTAAGAGACTTCTAACATTTATACAGTGGAACCTCGGATTACGAGCATAATTCGATCCGGAAGCGGGCTCGTATTCCAAAACACTTTAAAAACAAACTAAAAAAAAATTGCGACAGAACGGAGTTTCTGTGTAAGGCAGAGTGTGTGCATCATAAGGAAGAGAGTGTGTGTAATCCTCTCTCCTGCTGGGTAAATACACACACACACACACACACACACACACACACACACACACACACAAACACATGCACACTCTCTGCCTTACACAGAAACTCTGCAAGCACTAAGACCCAGCAGGGGAGACGATTACCTACAATTCTGCAGCGCAAGAGAGAGAAAAACTATTGGCTCAGTTAGGATCACATGATGCTCGGTGTCAAAACAAGAAGCGCATCCGTGATACATGATACTTGGTGCTCGTGAACCAAGACAATGCTCGTTTTTCAAGTCAAAATTTATAAAAAATCTTTGCTCATCTTGCGGAACACTCGTAAACCATGTTACTTGTAATCCGAGGTTCCACTGTACTAAAGTGTATAATACTGTACATGATCTTTAAATAACATTGAAATTCAAGCACTACCCTCTCTTTATGGCTGTTCCTGGAAGACTAGGATTCCTGCATGGTGAGATGAACTCATGCTGTACTCTAGATCAGATCGCGTGTCCCTTGGCTGATGTCCCTCATCGTAACAGAAGAGATCCAAGAACCGATTGTCCTCTTCTATTGCATTACCTTCTTAATCATCTTTAAACTTAGTCTGCTAAGTTTAATGCTTAGAACAGTATGCTCATAACCACTAGAACATGTCAGATTTTCCCCTACCTAGGACTAAAGTTTTATTCATCCATAAGCATCTTCCTATGTAAAAGATGTGAAGACTTATTTCTTTTCATGTTGCTCTTTTATTGGAGTGTAATTGGATTTCTCTCACGCTGAAATTTTTATTGCTAGATATGTATTATTTAATAAGATATGTATTTTTATTAAAAAATATTTGTATGTGTCAAAAAATCTTGGCACCTTTAGAAATTCTAGTTATATGAGTAGGCCATGTAAACATTGTTGTATTATCGAAATAATAGTATAGTGCTTTTTCTCTGATTTTTATTGTATAAAACAAAGAGGATGATAGGAAGGTACTTACAACCTAAAAGCATCACAGGTTGCATTTTATGCATATTTTTTCTGTTGTTGTATGCCAGTAGAAAACAGTTGCAGCAGAAACCATTATTTTATTTATTGACTAATTTGCATCTTCAACCCAGAATGCATTGTGCAACAGAAAAGACATTTGCGCTGTTGTCTTATTCAATAATGCCCCTAACGTCTCTCACTTTATCACTTCTACCACTTTATCATCTTAAAACACAACTGATAAGAAAACTATTGGATTCCTGCCGCTTTGCTTTTATTTCATTTAACTTTCATCACACTCCCATGTGTTGCATAAGAGGACTTGGCCATCAGCCGATCAAGTCGAATCAGAGCATGGCATTCTCTCTAACAGGTTTCGTCCACTGTGCCAAAGAGCTACACAAACTTGGCATGTTATAAACTGGAGAAAGCATTTCTGATGACAAAATTGCGTAACAGATCGAACTTATCTCTGTAGTCACATAAGGGTACTGCTGTTCAAATAAAATAATTTATAAAATGATTCGTTAATCCCAGCACACAGAGGCTATTATTATACTTTGCCATAGAAGTGTCATGTCTATGACCAATTATGTTAATACCATTTTATAATAGTGCTGTTGGGTCCTGCATTATTCTTATTCTTGATTAATGCTCTATAAGAGCAGACATGCCAGTAGTGCAGCTTTATATTAATGCGCTCACTCTTCTACGTTATACATTTAATAAATAATAACTTAGAATTATGGGTAAGCTTTTGTATAGGAGGAATAAGACACTATGTCACACTATGCCACTCAGAAAAAATAAAATGTTCAAATGAAAAGACTATTTAATTTTTAATAGGTATATCTATTATAAAACGATTTGTGTTACAACTTTTGGCACCTTAGTAATTGTTGTTATAATTAGAAGTCCAGTTAAGCATTGTGATATGTACACTGTTCGATGAAATGATGTTCTTTATTCCTCTCTGTGATTTCACAGAACAAGCAGGTGATATAAGGAAGGAAAATCCTGACCTTTTTTTTATATTAAGAAATATATTAGAGAAAACTGTGGATGAGTGCTTCAGAAGAAGTGACGATGGGCGATCCATCATCAGGTTTCTGTTTATCAGCCAGGTGTCAGGTTCAACTCATGCTTTGTGGTGTTAGAGAGCTTTATAAGTGCTTTTGGGAACAGGAAGCTAATCAAACCTTCTGATGAGATTAACTCCCAAAAAAAAAAAAAAAGCGAGAGAGAAAAAGAGACACAGTTGCAATCTGGTGTACAGTATAAGCTTAGCAAAGTTATAAAATTCAGGTTTAATTATAGTTTCTATTCTCAGATCAAATTCATGTTGTATCTGTTACTGTCCTTATGATGTTAGTTAATGTCCCCTACATAATATTGTGTATATTATAATCTGTATTCGACTAAATGGATAAGCGTATTTAGAATTTCTAATGTAAATAGTAAAAAAGACACTCAACTCAAAATTATTTAAAATTATAAAAACATTTAAAATTGTAAATAGATTCAAATGGACTTGGAATGCTAATAAGACTTAACTCAACAAAATCACAAAATATCTGTGGCAAATCCACTCGACTCCTCCTGCATGCACATCAATATGAAATGGAAAATCCAATCAACTCAAATCTAATCAACTCAGAATGATAACACACTCACGACACTCTGATCTACTACTGCATACATCTGTTTCACTCAAACATATACACAGTCATTTAAAATATATGTTTTATTTCATTCTAATGTTTTTAATCATTTTTTGTTCACTTGATCTTCATTCTTCATGCTAGGTGTATTTAGGCCACACATGTGGTTAATTATTATCCTCAGGAGTCTGAATTAAACTTCATGCCAGTAGTCTGTGTGTTCTCTCTCTCTCTCTCTCCTGACACTGACTGTTGGACCCACATTTGAAAGTCAACCTCAGTCAAAGCCGGTCAAAGTACTGATGTGCAGAGTCACATGAAACTGATCACAGACTAAAAGCATGACCACAGAATAAAAACACTGGGCCAGCTTCCACACACTCTGTGAAATTTCTCTTTAATCTATGGGTAATATTGCTTTGTTTGATAAAAGGAGAACATGTGAACAGCAACATTTATCTACACTTTAGGTTAAAGCATAAATTTATATATATTTAATAATTATAACATTTTTAACACTTTATGAATAATAATTTCATATCTAAAATGTGTGTGTGTGTGTGTGTGTGAGATGACCCTTGGCGACAGTGCAGGGTAAGGACACACTGATCCGTACTCAGTCTTCCAACAATGTAACCGATAATATTTTAGAATTTGTGAGGTTAAGTTCAGGGAGACTGAGGGCAGTTTTATATTTATTTTTTAATAAAATTCAGTAAAAAGTTCAAACATATAAACAAACAACAACAACAAAAATAATAACAATACATAATAATGTCATATCTAAAATGTGTATAAAATTCAGTGATACATAATAATGTATTATTATTATTATTATTGTTGTTGTTGTTGTTGTTGTTTCCTCCCACAGTTTTCCTCGGGTACTTCGGTTTCCTCCCACAGTCCAAAGACACACAGATTAGGTTAATTTGCCCATAGTGTGGGAATGCACGTGTAAATGTTGACCGAAGGTCTTACTATAGTTGTGAAATAGGAATAAATACACTGGTCCCCAGGGTTAGGATAACATTTTAATAAAAATAATAAGAAGAATATAATAATAATAATCATAATAATAATAATAATAATAATAATAAATGTTATGTAACAACAATAATAAAAAATTAAAATAATTATATAAATAAATAAATTATCCTAAAATATTTACAAAATATAAAATATTAATAAATATCAAATACATTTTGGCATTTTATATAAAAAAATATTTTATATAAAAAATATTAAGTCACAAGTTTAAGAGAGCCATAATACTTGGTGAAAAATAGCTTTTTATTTCAGGATAAAATGCTATTCAATTATAATTACATATTTTAAAGTCTTTTTAAAATGACCAGTAAACATTGTTTGCTTGCTTGTCTGTTTCAGAGCAGATTTATAACTTTAAGCTTAACAGTATTAGTACGAAATCGTTTATATTTGTCTCATTTGCGCAATATGCAATAAATATGCTAATAAAACCGGCCACTCTGAGGGAGGGAAAAGCTGAACAGCTGTGAGCTGATTGGTCAGAGCTGCACGTGGCGCCACTGCTATTGGTTGGCTCGGTGGAATATGTAAATGAAGCAAAAGCAGCGGTGGTATAAATGGAGCCCGCGCGCGCAGGGGTGTGTGTGCAACGTGCATACAGTGGAGTACACTTTACACACATACAGGAGTCTTTAAACTGTGTTATAGTATTTCCTCCCGAGCTCCGAAGATATCTAATAGCAGGTAAGAAAATGTCCGGGAAGTTTCAATTCATTGTTATTGCAGGTAAACTCATGACGTCTTTGCAAACATTAATACTGTATCTAAAGTGAACTGCTTAATAACTTTTAAGAGTCGTAGATATTACAAAAGATGATGATCATCATCATCCATATCATAAAAGCATGCATATATTAATTAATAGTTTGAAAAGTATTGAAAAAATAAAAATAAAAAGATATAGACAGTAAGCACAGTTCTGTGGGTGGTGCATATACAAATATTTCCACTAGGACTTAACAATTTAGCAAAAATATCATTGCGATTCTTAAAGGCATTTCTAAAATGCATGATATGGATAATGAAATATCGTTTTTAAAAATTTGCTGTAATTTATCATTTATTGTTGTATCAGCCACTTCTAGTTTCTATTATGATTCTAATTCGTGTGTGTGTGTGTGTGTTTAGTGTCCTCGAGCCAATAAATCTGTCTGATCATGCCAGTGGACATGGCCGTGCAGCTCTACATTACGTCCTCTCCACCTCTCCATCATAGATTCCTCAACTCGTACAAGGACTACAGAGTGAGAAATCTCATCAGTGTCAACTGCAAACCTCTGCGTCCGTGCATCAACACCAAAAACACCCACAACACCAGTCTGAATCCGCCATGCCGTGTCTGGAAAGCCCCTGAAGCTAAAGCTAAGAAGAAGGTGGTGTTCGCCGACTCTAAAGGCATGTCTCTGACCGCAGTCCGGGTCTTCTCTCCATGCGAAAATAAAAAATCTGACTCGCAGGTGCAGTTCCAGCTCCCGAAGCTAGAGGTGGCTCTCAATCCTGTCCAAAGCAGAATCCTCGAGTTTCGGCAACCTGCGACAGAATACATGGAATTCCGGAAGCGCCTGATGAAGAATTCAGTGTGTCTGGAGAGCTGCACGTTGCAGGGACGCACACTAACAGGGACAATCAAAGTGCGAAATGTGTCATTCGAGAAATCTGTCCAAGTTAGGATCACCTTTGATTCATGGGAAAACCACAGAGACATCGAATGCACTTTTTTGAACGATGTCTGTGGTTGCCGAGACACAGATACGTTTTCATTCATCATTGAAATTCCAGCATGTGTGCAGCCTCAGGATAACGTGGAGTTTTGTGTTAGCTATACCTGTGGCGGGAAGACGCACTGGGACAACAACAACGGAAAGAATTATGCACTTGTAACGACACATGAAGAGAAGAAGGATAAAACCAAGGAGACTGATTTACTTGATCAATTTAGAAAGCAGCAACAGTGCAACAGATTTACTGCTGATTGGAACAGGCTGATGATCGGGATTCGTGGCCCCCATTGGTGACACACATATGCAACGTTCATAAGGTTTTATGTTGCCAAAATATAAGCTACTAGAAAAGAAAACCTTCAGTCATTTATCAGGACAGAACTTTCGTTCAACCTTTGTTCATGTTTGGGATTTCATTATGTATACAGAACATTTAAAAAAAAATTGTATTATGTTATACTGTCATACTGATTTTTAAACCATCTACATGACTTTAAATATTTTCATGCAGCTGTAATGGACTTACAAAAATCAACAAAATAACTGAAAATCACATCTGCACAAAATGGAGAAAGAGCCTTTCCTGAGATTCTCCTTCATATTGAAGGGTTAGAGACAAATATTTATATCAAATTTCGTAATGATTCCGCTCTGTAGCTTTGAGTGTTGTTTTGTACAGTCCATGGGTTTATGTTAGGAATTTATTGCTGCTATATGTATTTGTTGTAAAAGTGTCTGGCTTATTTTTGCCTGGATGGTCTACTGTTGATTTAATGTGATGCAAATCAATAAAAGCTTGGGAATATACAGGAAGTGTCTGTTTCTCTTGAGTGTGTAAGGCATGTTTTTATACTCGCATGTCAACAGCTTAATGTTAGAATCCTGTGGAGTGCCGTACTAATTGGTCTGGAGAGAACAGGCAAACTCCATGCACACACTCTGAAGGTATTAATGAATTCCCTATAACAGCAAATCTGACAATAATGCAGCCCATCGGATTGTAATACATCCCATACGGACATGTAGAAAAAAACATTGCATCAACATTTAACAAATAATTCAGAGACTTATTACAAACGAAGAGAAAATAGAGAGGCTGGTCAGGGAACAACTCTATTGCTTCTATGTTATACTGTGATGTTGCAGCAAACACAATGACATATACAGCCCTTACAACAAAGCAATAAAAAGAAGCCTGATAACATGACCTTAAAAATCTGGAACTTAAATGTTGGTGGTAGGATCTGTGATGATGGTTTGGAGCTACACATGCTGCTGCTGTGCTTCCAGTGATCCAGACCCCACCTGCCCTTTGCACCCGCTGACTCATCCCTGTGCTGAACTGGACTTCTGGTATATTGAACTTTCAGCTGCTTATTTTCATTTTTGTGAAGCTGCTTTGAGACAATGACTATTGTTAAAAGCGCTATATTCATAAAATTTAATTAAATTGAATTGCTAGACAGGACATAATGAGACGCATGGGACTTCTTTAGAAGTTGGACTTCTTTAGAAGTTGAAGTATCAACTTAAGCTTTTTACTCAAGTAAAAGTGTAAAAGTAATGGTTTCAAAACTACTTAAAGTATAAAAGTATAAGTAACGTAAGGGGGGAAAAGCATAAAGGATAAAAGCTTAGGCTGTGCAACGGGCCTATATACTGCACTAACACCTCAAAAGAAATGTGTTGTTGTTTTTTTGTTGTATTTTTTAACGACCATAGTGATTTGGGATACTGTATATGGCAATTGAAAAAGAATGCATTTTAGTACAATGCAAATACATGAACCATATGTTCTCTTGAAGTCAGATGCAGACAGAAAACTTTTCAGTCACAAACTGCTGTGAAAAAATATATAGATAGATTCAATTAAAATTCAGGTTACTTAATTTAGCAAATGAACAATATTTATACTTTGTTTCTCTCACTTCACAACTCATGAAACCAGACCGAAACCAGAACCGAATCGCAGATTAAGCACGCTGTAAAGTTTTTTTTTAAGTTACGTAGTAAGAGAGGCGAGTTGCTCGGTCTGTCCGCTGTGCTTCGGTAAGCTTCTCTGGCGCCAGGAGAGCCTCAGTCAAACACACACACACGTTGTCTGTCAGAAAGGTCTCTGTTTATTAACAGCAAAAGATGGGGTTTATATATGTTTGACCAAACGCCTGTGCCATAGACATATGTTACTACAAAGAACATGAACCATTGTAAATGTCCTGGTGAGATCCTGAATAATCAAAGGAGAGGAAGATAGAGAGGTGTCCGTCCAGAGACAGATTGCAAGATGTTGGCTCGAGTTAGGGGGAGAGGGGGAAGGAGACAGAGGGGGAGAGAGAGAGAGGGGGAGAGAGACATAAAGAGAGAATGGAAAGGTGAGCATGGGAGCGTTCACACCTTAAAGAGCAGATGTAAGAGGAGACAGGAAGATAGCAGCAGGAAAGATTTAACACGTTAATATCAGATCTATGAGGAAGAGAGTAGAAATAACTCCTTTAGATATAAAATAATTCTAACACACGCTCATATAACCGTCTGTATTTTAGGTGTGATTAAAAATACAAGAAATAGCCTAAACCAAAATAACGTGACTAAACATCGCTAAACAGCAGTTGACATTTATATTCAGTATTTCGTTTCTATTTAGAAAGATGGGAATTAATTCCTGCTTACCTTTTCCACATGCCCGCCAAACGTTGGTCTTCTCAACAAACTGTTCTTCTTCTTCTTTGGAGCCTAACGGCGGCTTGCATCCGTAAGTGTTGCACTACCGCCACCTTCTGGTTGATTCTCCTTTGGTGTTTCTCCACTCTATTTCCAGATTATTTATATATTTATATTTCCCATTCACATACCAGCGAATTTCGGATGATAAAAATACGTCTTATAGACGTCGTATAGATGTAAAGACGATGTTTCATTTAACAGCTCAAACAGGCGATTTACAGACGATCAAAATACACCTATAAAAAAACCAACGCGATGTTTACCATCTTTAGCAGACATGTCCGCGACGTACCTGTGCTATCTGGGATGTGTACTACTGAGCATTAACATGTTTTATGGAGAAAAAGATATGATAACTAGTTGCTCATAAGTATTTTAATGGTGCAAAAAGTCAAACTTCAGAGGCATGTCATCAGTAACCTTTATTGGAATATAAAATACATCCAAGCTTAGCTGCAGGAATCTGTGAGGGCAACATACAAGAAAATTATTGTACCCAGGGCAGGCTTAGTAACAATTACCCTTGTATGGTTGTCTAGAATAAACATTAGTGCTGTCAGAATGAATGATTTATCTTATTAACCGAAAATGCTATTTTATTTAAACGTCCTTGCTGGAGTGTGTGACGTGACCTCATGTGCAGGTGCGATGGATCGCGTACCAACCAATAGGGTGTCGGAATGGTACATTTATACTTCTCACCCAACCACAATCAAATTCACTCTATCCGGATGGCGCGATTTATCCGGATGTTTTTTTTCTTTGTTTTTTTAAATAAAGCTGAAGGCTGAAATAAAATCAAAGTAACTAGGCTATTTTTAAAATGTAAAGAGTAGAAAGTTCAGATAATTGCGTGAAAATGTAAGGAGTAGAAGTAAAAAGTTGGCTGAAAAATAATTACTCCAGTAAAGTATAGATACCCAAAATTTCTTGTACTTGTACTTCGTTACTTGACAACTCTGGGTGCTACCATGACATAATGAACTAATTTCTTCATAACTATGAACAAATTAGAAGTATACTGTGTTTTTAGTAAATACATAAGTAACTGGGATTAATTAAATTCTGAATACATTACATAATAAGAAATCAGGATTCTAGACACACACACACATACACACAGCCCAAAATGTCCTGTCCTATGGTATGTTAAACACACTTCACCTTGAATCAGAATGCAATGTTTATTTGACTGGGAGTTAAACTACATTTGGGTCAGTTCAGAAACTCAAAATACACAACATTACATAACACAAACCCTGTGCATTTGAAAGTTCACAAAAATCTGTTACCTATGTTTGTTCTTGGTTTTTCATTAAGATTTTTTAAAAACCCTTACCAAAATATTATTTAATTTTGAACCATTTCTCTTAATAAGTAACACATACATTTAATATTCACAAAAATATTTGATTAACATTAATTCAGCCTACAGTGCTTTGCAAAAAATATTCAACCCCTCAATTTTTCGCACAAAAATACCTAATGCAAAGATTTCCTCCTAGTGATGAAATTCTAGGAAAATTCTGAGAATTGTGGGCATTCTTAAGAATTCTCCTTAAAAATTAAAAAGTAGATTCTAGTAAAGATTAAAGTTATCTCTCTTCTTAACCTATCCAGTTAAAGTAGAAGTTCCATTTACATGTGTACTTGAGTAAAAGTACAATAATCCACATCTTTAGACCAAAAGTATCAAAAGTACAAGGCTTGTTTTAGTTCACAATGGCATTTTGCATAGTAACATGCTGTAACGTGAACATGCTGTTCTTGCGCTTCTGTACTCAAACACCTTTACAATGCGTTATTAGGTGTATCTCAAAGGAAAGGCAAGTTATCCAATTACACTTAATAGACAGCAGGTGGCAAATCTTCTGCTTTAAATACCACACTACTGCAGTTATGTAACACAATGCTAATCAGAAATACCAGTTTGAAGGAAGGGTTTTTATGCTGGTATAGGAGTAGTTGCTGATACCCCAATGGTGACCTCCAGGTTTTTGTTTCACCCCTGCATGTGGTTAGGGTCACCTGAGTCAAGGTTGTCTGTGAACCTGCCTTGGGAGAGATTAAAGACCTGCACTGAAAATGGGTGATGAACGGTGGGCTCGGGAACGCTGGTTCAGGTAACCAGAGTTGCTGCTTGTCAACAGGCAAGGTGGGCAACGGATTGGGGTTCAAGGTCAGTAGGGCACATTCAAGGGCTGACACACTTTTTTATTATTATTATTTAGACCCTTATTTATGTATTAGTCCTTTAAGATAATGGGGATAAAAGCTCGTTGGAGAGGCCCTTTGCAAATTTTTGCCTAAGGCCCCAAAATACTAAAATCACCTCTGCCAGTGGTGCTGATGTTATTGCTAAGGATTTTATGTTGTTGGATATTAAACAGTTTTGGTGTAGTAACAGTAGCTCCACTTTAACTCATTGTCTAGTATTTTAATGTAACACACACAGTTATATCCCTTCTCTGATTTAGTGTGGGGAGGGGTGGGGGGCAACACTTATCCTGTACAGGTCTGAAACCTGTCCCAGGAGACTCGGGGCACTAGCCAGAGTATAGCCTATTTGCAGGGCACACTATAAGCAATATGTAAAAACCAGTTATTATAAGCTTCTCTGATGCCAGGCTTTTCCAAGTCTGTGATGTTATGTGATCAATCAAGTGGGATCATCAGAGATGTTAATGACAAGAAATTTGAATGTGGCATCATTAGCGGACAATTAATGATGGGTCATAGCTAGGACATGTGGAAGGTGGGGTGAATGCGTCTCATGGAAGAGGGAAGTAAGAGTCGGACAGCGCACGGACTGATTATCTTGGTTAGTGTAAAGGGGCCGATGAAACGAGGAGAGAGCTTGCGTGACAGTGTCTTTAGGGGAATGTGAACTGTGGACCCCGGTCTGACACGATGTGCGTGGGGAGGCCATGAAGCCGAAATATGTGGAGGATGAGGGGGGTCTGAGAAGGCCAGCAGCCATTCGGTTGTCACTTTTACAATAGGCGCAGATGTCGCAGGCCGCCACGAATTTGGACACGTCCCTCCCCAATGTGGACCCACAGAATCGGACTTGTGGGCGAATAGGAACGAAAAGCCGATTCGGTGGGAGCATTACTTGGCTCGAGCTCTTGAGCCAGAGCTTGCTGAACCTTGGTCCCTATGTCCAGCTCCATGGCTGCGATGAGACAATGGGATGGGAAGATGGTGTTGCATGGTGTTGGATCCTGGGAGTAAGAAAACTGGCGTGAGAGAGCGTCTGGCTTAGAATTCCTTGAGCCCGGCCGGTAGGACAGGATAAAATTAAATCTGGAGAAGAATAATGACCACCAAGCTTGACGAGCATTGAGTCTCTTGGCAGTGCGCAGGTACTCCAAATTCTTATTGTCAGTCCAGACTAGAAATGGAAGCTCAGTCCCCTCCAGCCAATATCTTCACTTCTTCAGAGCTACCTTGATTGTCGAGAGTTCTTGGTTCCCCATGTCATAGTTTCTCTCCAGCTGGGGATAGGTGTCAGGAGTAGAACGCACACGGATGCATCTTGTTGTCCTGGGTGGACCTTTGGGAAAGAATGCCCCCAACCCCGCTATTGGATGCGTCAACCTCCACCATAAACTGGCAAGATGGGTCAGGGATAGTGAGGATGGGAACAGAGGTAAACCCCACTAAATATTCTTAATGTCCCATTAGGGTGTTAAAGGCTGTAATTTCATAAATCTAGTTTCGTGAAGATGTTGGCCCCTTGGAGCAGCTCAAAAGCAGTGGCCATAAGTGGGAGTTGGTAGCGGTTCCTGTCACTGATTTCGTTAAGCCCCCTGAAGTCAATACATAGACAAAAGGACCCGTCTTTTTTCTTCATGAAAAAAAGCCTGCTCCCGCAGGAGAGGAGGATAGGCGAATGATTCCGGCGGGCGAGGGCTTCTGTGATGTATGTGTTCATGGCCTCTCTCTCTTGGCGAGACAAAGAGTATAGTTGGCTCTTAGGCAGAGAGGTGCCTGGGATGAGGTCAATAGGACAGTCATATGGTCGATGCATTGGAAGTGACATGGCTGGGGTTTTACTGAAAACCTGCTGGAGATCCTGATAATGAATGGGAATGTTGGAGATATTCGGGGTGTACTCAGGTTTGGCTGGAGTGGGGAATGTAGGGAGCGCAGAGTGGAGGCATGACGTGGCACAAGAGGGGCTGATCTAGTCAGTCTGGGGACCGTGGAGAGCTAACCATGGGAGACCAAGGACCAGAGCGGTGTGTGATTTATTGATAACAAAGGAGCAAATCTCCTGAGAATTATTTCCCAACGTTCCTAGAGTGAGTGGAAGGGTTCTGTGAGTAATGGCTGGAAGGGGGCTTCCATCTAGAGCTTGGACGGCCAGTGGAAGGTCCAGTAAAGTGCAAAGTATCTGCAACGCCTTGACCTTAACTGAGCTGATCAGATTCTGGTCGTAGCCGGAATCAACGAGTGTCTGAATGGGGTGAGCTTTGCCGTTAATAATTAGTGTAACAGAGAGCAGGTGACAAGTTTCTGGGAGTTTGTCGGGAGGAGCGCCCTCCAGGGATCCCAGTCTGACTAGAGGGCACCTCCTTTCAACAGGCAGTCTTTAAGCATGTGACCTGAGCCCCCGCAGTAAAAGCCCAAGCCCACCTGAGCCCACCGCCCTCTCCAGGCGGTGGTGGCGTCTCTCCTCATCGGAGTTGCGGGTTCTGCCCAGCTGCATGGGCTCCTCCTGATTAATCTGTGTGGGAGGAGAGCATGGACGGGATGTCCTGGGGGAAGAAGATCTCCTGGCGGGGGTGACCTTCGGGTCGGTCGTCTTGAACGAAGACGCAAATCAATCCTCCCGGTGAGATTCATGAGTTCGTGGAGGTCAGAGGGAAGACTAATTCATCCTTGAGTGCCTCTGACAGCCCTTGCAAGAAGACGTCGGCTAGGGCTCTGTCGTTTTATCCAGTTGAGGCGGCTAAGGTCCAAAACTCGATGGTGTAGTCATAGGCGGAACGCGATCCTTGGCGGAGGCGTAATAGTATGGTTCCGGCCTACCTGCCGGCGTGAGATCGGTCGAAGACCATCTTCAATTCTCCAGAAAAGGCCGCAAAACTATCACAACATGGCTTGTGAGCGTCCCAGAGAGCTGTGGGATCTTTCTGAAGAGAAGGAGGAGGCTTAAGGTTCAAATATCAGGGCACTGGGAAAGGAAGTATCTACATGTCCCATGGCTCTCTTTGGTAATTGGGAGGGGCTGGCAAGCGTGGCTCTCGCGGAAGATCCGTGATTGTGGTCCGAGCTGTAGGCACCTGAAGACGTCTTTTTCCAGCGCCTGTCTCATCCTGTCTAATCCTGCAGGAATGAAGGTTCTCATTGGCTGCAAAGGTGGATCCAGATGCAGATGCAGAGACGGGGCGTTAACTGTTTTCAAGTTGTATGAACAAGTGTGTGCGCACAGAGCCGTGAAATCCGGTGACACTGAAAATGTGCCAAGAGCATGGATCTGAATCGTCGAGGAGAAAGAGTGAGGGGTCAGGGTCACGAAGATAAGCCGTAGTCATGAGAGCACACGTTGGGTCGAGAGCCGTGAAATCCGTATGTGTGGTGTCAATGCTGAGACATGAAGACAAGCTGTGGTCAAGAAAGCGCAAGCGTTGGATCAAAGCAGGAAATATACGTCAGCAAGTTAAGCAAATCAGAATCGTGAGGCGAATGGGAAAAAACAAGAAATGAGAAATTTGGCAACGTGAAAACTAACAAAAATAATTGCGAGAGAACTGGTTTAGGGCACTCAATAATCTGGTGAAGACATGGTGTGCAGCGCTTTCTTATAAAGTCTGGGGGCGTGGGAAGGGACATGACAGCGTGGAAAAGCAAGCCTGCGTGGTGAAGAGCATGACAGTGTGGGAACAGAAATGTCTAGAGGCCGAAACAGTCTTTGATCAGCGCAAAAGCGCTGAAAGCGTGATACATGCATGGTTTCTCTGATAGATTTGTGTGGGAAATATCTGAATTGGGTGGCTCTAAATGCCTCGGAGCAAGCATGAAGGGTCTAGGGTAACATCCATGGTTTAAACTTTGAATATGACCAAATGTGTTTACAGTATTGTTGATGCAGGAGATTACAGTAGCTGGAACCTGCTGAACCTCCAGGTTAACAGTGCCATTCTTGTTTGTAACAGCTTTCTTAAACACATTCAGTCCACTCAAAGCGGTCTTGAAGCTCTTGTTCAGATTCCTCTGCCCATACTTGGACAGTTGTTCTTACAGTGTGCACTTGTTTGAGGAGCTGTCTATATGCGGGTTAGACGAATACAGAAATGGAGTCAGAGTGTCCAAAGTCGGGATGAGGTCCAGCCTTATATACCCCCTTTACATTACATCACACATGATCCAGTGTGTTAAAGTAAGATGTTGCATCACAGACCAAAGGTTACAGTGGTTAAAGTCATCAGCCAATATAAACATTGTATAGGGGTGTTTTTTTGTGCGTTTATAACGTTATGCAATATTTTGAGTGCCGATGTGGGGGGTTTGCATGCGGAGGAATGTAAACAGACAGAAAGAACACAGTGGTAAAGTCCCTCTGTAAATAAAAAAGTCTGTATTTCTACATCGCTCAAACAGTGTTTACTGACAGTCGGCACATCAGCACACCACTGATTGTTTATGTAAATAAAGGTTCCCCCATCTTGTCAGGTGCCACAGATTGCCCCGCCATGAATGGAGTGCACATGCTTCACAGTTCCTGCCCCGGGATTTGACCCAGAAGTTGAACAAAACATGTAACAGCGGAGGAAGCTGCTAACAACACAGTGGTGTCACCTGTTTTCTGATAACACCATAACCATGAGACATAGCATGCATCTTATATGAACAAAAAGTAAAGTGCAAACCATGTACAAAATGTACAGTGCTGTAAAGTTCTCCATGTTTTCAATGCTCATGTTACCAGTTTGTCGCTCGCTAATTTATTTGACTGTTGTTTTTGCCTATGATGTAATAGGTCAACCACAAATATACTAACAAGCTGGAAAGAACATATAGCAGAGTCGGACGTACTTCGGTCAATAAATCAATTTCTTTGCTGTGCTTGTATACACGGAAAAGGAAAGTAGTTTAATGAAATAGCCGAGTAAAGCTATAATTACAGCTCCACTTGACTGTCCATGTCAAAATCAATATAAAATGTATAATCTTTATTCTGTGTTCATCCATCTTATTTTTCGAGAGATTGAACATTCCCATCCTATCAGAAAGAATCTCTAACAATGTTTCTCTAACAATGTGATTTTGAGTTTTGCACTAAAAACATAAAAACAACTCTAAAAAACTATCAAATAAAAGTGGTCAGCCAGAGACGTCAGCAACAGTGAGCCCCATCATGTGATTCTTATGAGCGTATAGAAATAAATTCTGCAGATACAATAAGCTGAGAGAAGGCGTGTTTAAAGAATACACCTATTCTAATAGGATGTTTAGAATGTCAGTGAAAAGTTTCAAACTGAAGTGAGAAGCACTCTCTCAATAAAAAATACAGCAGAATTTATATTAAGATTTTTATTTAAAAAGAAATGATATACAGAGAGAGAGAACAAATGCACTTGAGAAATCTGGTCCTTCTGAGGTTCTGTAAGGTTTTGTGGTGGTGGTGAAGGTAAGGGTTTTGTAACTTCTGGTTAAAAAAAGCGCTTTCACACTGGGAATCTGGGATTGTTTCTCAGTTTCTGGGATTGAGTACACTTGACCCCAAAGTCTGGTTCATTTGATCAGTGAGCCTCCCGGGCTCAGAGAAAATTCTCAAGCACGGTATGTCGTACTCAGGCACGGATCGAGTCAGATAGAAACCCCACTTGTACCTTAACAAAAGTGGACCGCTCTTTGGATTGCAATGTCACATTCCAAACTGCACGCACTAATCTCATCTTCTGACCTACCCAACCACAGCTGATAAAGTTGGAAGACACGTGAGACCATTGATCCTAACAGTTTTTTCCTAAAATTTCAATAATATTAGGCATAGCCTAAAGACTGACCTCCTCGTTCTCTTTTTTTCTTCGTGTTTAATGGCTGCTCACAAACCAATTACTACATACTGCTAAATGCTGTATTGTACTGTAGAATGAAAATACACAAGTGTATATGTATGGGGGTAAGGAGTATGAGAAAGCAATCGTTCTTGGACAAGGTACAAATTAAATAAATTTTATTTGTATAGTGCTTTTTTTAGGGAATCAATGGAAAATTATGGAAATGTGTATGAAATGTAAGAAAATGTGTATGAATCAAAAAGATCAGATTATCCCAGGAAAACCATCCTCATTTGGGTGATAACTCATTCTGTGTGTTCGGTGGCTGGAAGTTCGATATAACATTTGATGTCTTTAAGTTAATACGGAGTCCAGTTTGTTATTGGAGGCTCAGGTAGAGTGTTGGGAATTCTATCCTGAACTATTGAGTGACTGCAGTCACAAGTCCTCAGACATCAGCCGAGGCCAGGACCATCTTCATGGTAAAGTGGAACCATCCCCAGTCACCACACTTATCCCAGACAGACCACACGGGGCCTCCAACCAGGAAGATCACCAACCAGAAGAGGGGCAGCAGGTCCGGAGGGCAGAGGAGGTCTGGATCACTAACTATGACAGCATAACTAAAATCAATCATGTCTATTGTGAAAGCACCCAAACAATAGGGTCGGACCCAAACGGTCGGCTGGCGTCACACGGTTCGAAACATGTGATAGTCTTCGGCCCTCCCGGCTGAATAATAGTAGTAGCCTTAATGTGGAAGCCCCCTAGTGACGGGGAGGAATTGCCACGACTAATTTAGGAAATAAATTGGTAAAAAAAATTAAAAATGTCATTTATTTATTTTATTTTTTGTTTGTTTGTTTGTTTATTATTATTATATTATATTGTTTATACCACAAACCCACTTCAGACCACAACCACTTTGATGAATATAAATAGCATGTGGATGAGCTCGCCCTGTTCTAATGTGAAATGTGGGCATACAAGAACAGTTTAATATTTCAGAAGAACATTTTCACACACTCATACACACACACACGTACGTTGACCGACCACTTCAAGCTAAGCCAGCTAGTACTGGGTCGGGCCGACTGTTACACAACCTTAGAGATTTTGCTCCATATTGACATGATGGCATTACAGACCCCCAGCCCAGTAGTTCTCAAAGTGGGGGTTGCGAAATAATTTTAAGGGGTCGCGAGAGGGATTAAAAAATTATGATTATAAAAAATAAAATAAATTTGCGACTCAAAGATATGACATCACTGTACTGCGACTGGCTCACTAGTTAATGCTACAGCACACAACTGCAAGTAAAAACTGCAACTGCCGAGATGGGTAAATTTGTTATTCGCAAATCAAAAAATGTTGAGAAAATTATGGACAGTTTGCCTGAGTCATCGGAACCATGTACATCGACCAAGCATAAAAGCAGGACCTCGTCAGACCAAAGTATCCAAGATGGCGCCGGTGAGGTCGGCTGCCGTCACGACTGCTCCGACCACCTTTTCTTTGTTTTTGTTCTTTAAGTTAGTTTACAGCGTTTTAAAACCGGCAAAATTACCACCATGGGGTACATTAGTTATGATAGAGACACTCTTGTTTCTATTGGTATACAATGTACTCACAATTCGACGTTTTTAACTCCGGATCCGAGCTGGCCGAGTGAGATCCTGAGGGACAACAAAGGACGCGACGCGAAGCAGCGGCCCCGAGGGAAACGAGCCGGCGTCAGGAACAGGCTGAGAGCCCGTGCACACCGCACACCTCTGCCTAGCATCCTGCTCGCCAACGTCCAGTCACTGGAGAACAAGCTCGATGACCTCAGGGCCAGGATAAAGTTCCAGAGAGACATTCGGGACTGCAACCTCCTCTGCTTCACCGAGACATGGCTGAACCCAGCGGTGCCGGACCACGTCATCCAGCCGGCCGAGTTCTTCTCGGTTCACCGCATGGACAGGACGCGGGACTCGGGGAAGTCAAGGGGAGGCGGCGTGTGTTTAATGGTGAACAGCAGCTGGTGCAACAGCGCGAGCGTTGTTCCTCTCACACGCTCCTGCACACCCAACCTGGAACTACTGTCCATCATGTGTCGTCCTTTTTACCTTCCTCGGGAGTTTACATCGGTCATAATCAGCGCCGTTTATATTCCACCACAAGCGGACACGGACACTGCCTTATGCGAGCTGCATGAGGCACTCACACAGCAACAAACACAACACCGGGACGCTGCGCTTATTGTGGCGGGGGATTTTAACAGTGCCAACCTCAAACGCGCAGCGCCGAACTTTTATCAGCACATCACCTGCCCCACCAGGGGCGAAAGGACACTGGACCACTGCTATACAACAGTCAAGGACGGCTACAAGGCACAATCTTGTCCACCTTTTGGTAAATCCGACCACGCCGCCATCTTCCTCATGCCAAAATACAAACAAAGGCTGAAACAGGAAGTTCCGGTTCAGAGGGAGGTCGCGCGCTGGACGGACCAATCGGTGGCCGCGTTACAGGACGCACTTGATGACGCAGACTGGGACATGTTCAGAAACAGCTCCGATGGTGACGTCAGCGTGTTTACGGAAGCGGTTGTGGGATTCATCGGGAAACTAGCGGACGATACCGTAGAAAAAAAGACTATTAAAACGTTTCCCAACCAGAAGCCGTGGGTGGATAAAACCATCCGCGACGCTCTGAAATCTCGCACCGCTGCCTACAACACGGGACTCGCGTCGGGGGACATGGAACCATATAAGGCTGCGTCATACAGCGCCCGGAAGGCGGTGAAAGAGGCGAAGCAGCGCTACGGGAGGAAACTAGAGTCACAACTCCAACAGAGTGACTCTAGGAGCCTGTGGCAGGGATTAAGAACAATAACGGATTATAAAGCACCAACATCCGGTATGATAAACGCAGACGTGTCTCTGGCAGACGAGCTGAACACTTTCTATGCTCGCTTCGAGGCTGCAGCTAAAGACGCTAGCGATGCTAATGCTAGCGGCGCTAACGGCTGCAGACAGGAAGTCACTGCCAGCACCGGAAGCGCGTTCATCATCTCAGAGCATGACGTGAGGAGAGCCTTCAAGAGAGTGAACACCAGGAAAGCAGCAGGACCAGACGGCATCTCAGGCCGTATTCTCAGAGCCTGCGCAGACCAGCTAGCACCTGTGTTCACTGAGATATTCAACATCTCTTTATCTCAGTCGGTGATCCCCACATGCTTCAAAGAGTCCATCATTGTTCCTGTCCCAAAGAAACCTCATCCTGCTTCCCTCAATGACTATCGCCCTGTAGCCCTCACTTCAGTAGTGATGAAGTGCTTTGAACGCCTGGTCAGAGACTTTACCATCTCTTCACTACCAGACACACTTGACCCACTACAGTTCGCTTATCGTACAAACCGTTCCACGGACGATGCAATCTCTCATCTCCTCCATACATCTCTCACTCACCTGGACACTCGGAGGGGGAATTATGTGAAAATGCTCTTCATCGACTACAGTTCTGCATTTAATACCATAATTCCCTCCACACTCACCACCAAGCTGGAGCACCTGGGACTCAGCTCATCCATGTGTCAGTGGATCTCCAATTTTCTGACTGGCAGACCACAGGCAGTAAGGATGGGCGGACATGTCTCAGCCTCCCTCACTCTCAGCACTAGAGTCCCCCAGGGTTGTGTTCTGAGCCCCCTGCTGTATTCTCTGTACACCCACGACTGCGTGGCCACTACCAGCTCCACCACCATCATCAAGTTCGCTGACGACACTGTTGTGGTGGGCCTGATCACGAACAACGATGAGACGGCCTACCTGGAAATGGTTGAAGAGGTTGGAAATCTGGAGAACTGGTGCCAGAGAAACAATCTCCTCCTGAACGTCAGTAAGACAAAGGAGCTGATAGTGGACTTTAGTACAAAGCAGGTGAGGAACTACCAGACCCCCGTCATCAACAGGAGCCCAGTGGAGAGAGTGGACAGCTTTAGATACCTCGGTGTTCACATCACGCAGGACCTGGCATGGTCCTGTCACATCAACACCGTGGTAAAAAAGGCCCGGCAGCGTCTCTACCACCTCAGACGCTTGAGAGACTTTAGACTGCCCTTCAAGGTGCTCAGGAATTTCTACTCCTGCACCATAGAGAGCATCCTGACGGGAAATATCACGACCTGGTTCGGGAACAGCACCGTGCAGGACAGACGAGCTCTACAGAGGGTGGTGCGATCAGCTGAGCGCATCATCCGCATCGAGCTCCCTGACCTGCACTCAATCTACAGCAAGCGGTGCTTGACCAAGGCCAGGAAGATCGTGAAGGACCTCAGTCACCCCAATAACGGACTGTTTACTCTGTTGCGGTCTGGGAAGCGATTCCGCTCCTTGAAGGCCAACACAGAGAGACTGAGGAGGAGCTTCTTCCCGCAGGCGATAAGGTCTCTCAACCACAACCACACCACTATGCAGAACTAACAATCCTTTCATCTTTTTCATAATTGATCAAATCCATCAATCTTCTTACATCCATGAACACTATGGACAATTACATGCTCACCTTCCTCCATATATACACTACATGTCGTACGTTTACATCCTGGACCATTGCACAAAGACACTTTAATAACTTTGCACACCTACCTTCACAACTACACTACATTTTACAGTTTTACGTTTACATCCTGGACCAGTGCACAAAGACACTTTAATAACCTCTGCACAAAGTCACTTTGTTCTATGCATATTTGCACACACAGCACAGTATATTTCAATTTGTACAGTAGATTTCTATTTTTGCACATCATATTTCTATTTTTATTTTTAGTTCTATTTTTCCTAGCACATTTCTATTTTTATTTTTATTTTTATTTTACCTAGTTTAATTTAATTTTTTATTTAATTTCTATCGTATTTCTTTTATTCATATTTATTTCTTATTTGTAAACTTTAATTCTCTTCTAGGGTCAATGGCAGCCGTATAATGCATTTCACTACATTTCGTACTGTGTATGTTTGTGTACGTGACAAATAAAATTTTAATTTGAATTTGAGTAGGAAACGTCTGAAATATCAGGAAGAATTCATAAAGTATGGATTCACTTGCTCTACTGTCGACCATGTAGATTTCCCTCAATGTGTGTCCCTCAACAATTCAAAAAGTATTTCCCAAAAAAGACGCAAACAGAACTGTATGACTGGATACGGCAACCATTTTCTGAATCTTTTACTCATCTTCCCACAAATCTGGAAGATGCTTTGCTGGAGCTGTCCAGTGATCGAACATTAAAAACATTATTTTCCAATTCCACACTGCCTGAATTTTCGATTGCGGTAGCATTCGAATACACAGAGTTGTCCCGTGCAGCAATGGATGTACTGCTTCAATTTGAATCATATTTGTCTGAGCAGTCTTTTTTTGCTGTTACATACATAAAAAATAAATACCGATCATGTCTTGATGCCGAAGATGTGAACTGTGAACAACTTATGTTTATTGCTTGTTTTTGATAGTGGGCGTCGCGAGATCTTGTGGATCTTCAACTAGGGGTCGCTGGATTAAAAGTTTAAGAACCACTGCCCCAGACCATTACACCACCACCACCAGACTAGATGCAGGCGAGGCAGGATGGGTCTCTCATTATTAAGCGGTTTCAGAAGATTTTTTGTTTGTTTGTTAAGACACACAGCGACCTATGAATCATTCAAGTATAAAAAACACCTACCAGTAAGAAACAGGTGCGGATGATGACATATGATCAGGCCGGTGATTATTATACTGGTTATGCTGAACGCTGAGTGGTTGGAACAGAAGAGAGGGGAAATGAGGGTGCTGCTGAGGTTGTTACTTAAACAACCAACTTTATCTTTAGGCACTTTGTTGCCTGTTGCAGTAAAACATTTGTAGCCCTTTCTTTCATTTATTCTACATTACTTAATTAAGTTCATTTAATATGAAGAAATAAGGGGGTTCAGAATTTTGCACAGAAATGTAGCACATTGGGAATGCAGGACACTGGAAATTTAAATAAATAAAGGCACAGTGAGATAATTGTTCCTGGAAAACCAATGTGAATAGGACAGAGAGAGATAGAAAGAGTAGACACTGGGGTTTAAAGGATTATTTCCAGAAGACTTCGCAGGGAACATGGGGTTGATTTCCTGTAAATGGTACAGTGGCATTGCTGTAAACTGTACAGTGCCTTCCCCTAGGCAGCGAGTCCAAGTGGTGCTGAGGCGTGTACACTACACCAGTCTGATGATATTCTGGATCACATTCCTTCAGTGATGAGTTTCCTGGCTCGGGTTCCTGTCCAGCTCACAGGCTTTAAAACTAGGGCAGAGGTGACGCCTCTAATTTTACACCCCAATGCTGCTGAGTCCTGAGCTCTGATTGGTCAGAAGGTGTTGATTGATTTTTTTATAATAGCAGCTTAGACAGTAGTGAAGTTTTTATTAATGTTTTGTTTCCATAGCAACATCTCATTAACAGGGACACGTACTGCACATACAGTAAATTGATTTTATAAAATCTTTTTTAAGAGTGTCAGTGCTGTGTCAGAGGTAAAGCTCTAAGTTTTTCCACATCTTTAAGACATTTAATATTTAAAAATATATATTTTTAAAAGTTGCTGTGGTGTAAAACACCTAGAGGGAAACATTACTAACAATTATCAGATTGATCTGATATTTGGTAAAAGGAATTGGTGCAGCAAGGAATTCTGGATAAATAATTGCAATAATTGAAGCTAGCCACAAATGAGAATTTAATGAGGATGCATTTAAAAAGAATTGGAATGTTAGTGTGTGTGTGTGTGTGTGTGTGTGTGAGAGAGAGAGAGAGAGAGAGAGAGAGAGACATGAAAAGATTGTACTCGTACGTCAAAAGATTCTAAAAAAATACACACACACACACACACACACATTTTTGGACCTGCAGAGTCTTCAGTGACATAAAACACTAATCCATATGAACGCCAAAAATCTCCCTGTCCAAACAATAGCCCTTATTTTAGAAAGGTGTGTGTTTTCATGGTGATGGATGGCCCGAGCAGCTTGTTGTGTTTGTCTGTATGCGTGCGAGTGTGTATCCACAGCTAACTTTCTGCCTGCAAATTGTCTTGACTCCCCATCCCAAAAGTACACCAGTGAGCAGTGGTTTATTGATTGGTCAAAAAAATAGAAACAGAACTTCTCTGATAATGTCCAATGTATTGTAGAATTTAGGAAGTAAATGTATAATTCTATATGTATACAATTAAAAAAAAATTCTTTATATTTTATTATTATCATTAGTTTATTATTTATTTTATTATGTTAATTGTACTTTATTTACTATGTCTACTATTTCTTTTAAAGTATTTTGAAGCCTTAAGATTATGAATCTCCCAAATAAACTGTATGCACTCAGGATGTAACCTCCTCATGTCTGTGGATACACACTGGCACACTGGACTACACTTCAGACTTTGGTTTGTGTTCTATTTCCATTTGCTTTAACAAAACAAACCCTTAACCCTTCCCTGCCTAGTTTGGATGAGTTTTAAAACCTAATAATAACTGAAATCACAAAAACCCTAATCAGAAGATTACATGCTGTATCTACGAATGTTTGGCTGTATTATACACACACAGGTTGACACAGAGGTTTATATGACTATTAAAGGGAAGCTTCCACACCTGTGACTCAGTTTGATTGTAATTAGTGTCTGTGAATAAATAGTCAATGAGTTTCTCAGCTCATGAGGCGATGCACTGACTTGGTTTAATAATGCACCATGGGGAAGTCCAAAGAACTGCCACTGGACCTGCGAAATAATGTAGATGAAATTCACATACACTGAAAGCAGGAAAAGGATATGAAATTATATCTCATCACTTGAAAATGATAAATTAAAAAATAGGAGGTTGATACTAAGCCAACCTGTTAGTAGACCAAGAAAGATCTTTTTGTTGATGATTCTCCCATTTTCTTTAAATCTTATGACATTGACTGAAAGTCATATTCTGAGGTCTTGGTTTGTGTGTGTGTGTGTGTGTGTGTGTGTGACAGAGTGGGACTGCTAAATGTTTACACACCTGGAGATAACTAACCAGCAGCACTGAGATAAGCTTCCATCCTGTGTTCTTTAATTTATATTATTTAACCAAATTTGAATCATGTTGAATTTTGAATCATTATGAAAATATAATTAATAAGATAGATAGACAGATAGATGGATAGGTATTCAGACACCATAGAGTATGCCTGAATACCCATCTCTCTATCTGATCTATAGTTTGTATTATAGTTGTCCCTGCGTCCTACCAGATGATGTCACTAAGGAGTTTCTATCTGACTGAAGAGGTGTGCTAATGAACTGAAAGTGTTTAGAAGAGCTCGCTGTATGACGATGATGTTGAGCTTTTGGAGCCGTGGCCTGGGTCATCTCCAGACCTAAACTCAGTAGCAAATTGTTGGACAGTGGTAAAGAAGGCAGGAGCGGTCAAGAAATCGTCTTCTGCACATGATCTTTAGGAAGCAATCAAGCAGGCATGGATTGAGCGAATAACACCAGTGTACAGCAGACGTCTTTATGATTCAATGCCGAGCCGGATCCAGACGGTTCTGAAGAGTAAAGTACCTTATAAAACAAATTTTAAAAATCTTCACTAAATATTGAGTGTGGTATACAAATTTCATTGCGTGAAATGACAAATTATTCTTATCATTACAATATTTAATTTCACTTTTCTCCCAATGCAAACACACACACACACACATGCACACAGCATGTGGAGTGCTTGCTACACTACAGCTCATTGAAATTACAACACACACACACACACACACACACACACACAGAGCACACTGTGCATCTCTTTTAGTCTGATTAATTGTTGACTCTTGTATATCTTTCTCTGACACACACACACACACACACACACACATGTCTTTTTGTTTTGTACTATAAATATATGTCAGTTTTGGGAAATACAATAAAGAAATGAATTCATGATATTCATTATTGAAATGCAGAACATATTTTATACGGACTCTACAGAGAACACACACGGTCACACACATGTTCTTGTTGACAATGTCCAACTGCCTGACATCACATTTTCCGCCCATTCTGATGGCGGATAAGAAATTGTTGGCCCGCATGATTGTATGTAATGCACCACTATGTGCAGGAGTACAGGTGTACAGTTGAGCAAGTGTACAGGTGTGCAGGTGTACAGATGTGCAGGTGTATAGGAGTGAAGGTGTATAGGAGTGAAGGTGTACACGTGTGCAGATATACCGGTGTGCAGGTGTACAGGAGAGAAAGTGTACAGGAATAAAAGTGTACAGGGGTACAGTTATACCAGTATACAGGTGTACAGCGGTGCCAGTGTGCAGGTGTTCCTTTGAACAAGTCTGCCACAAGTCACCTTAGGCTGGCTGCTGTTTCCTGTAGTGTATGATTGTGTGTGTGTGTGTGTGTGTGTGTGTGTGGCTTGTGTTTGTGATGTCTCTAAAATTACATCATATTACACTATATAGAAATGTATTATGTCTTCATTTATATTGTTGTTTTTATTTGCCACAGATGTGCATAAAAATATGGGGAAAATTGTGTTTTTTCCCCATATTTTTATTTGAACGTTTTTCAGCTTTATAAATAATAGATGTAAGTTTTGCCTCACATCTATTGCCTGCTACATTTTTATGCTGTACATGGAAAAATGATGTTAAAAAAACATATTTTTTTAAAGAAATAAATATTACCCACCAAAGGCACAGTTAGAGCCATAGTACTGTAGTTATTTTCCTTAGATGATGTCATCCATGAGTATATCAGTGTTCCTGTTCTATTGGTAACAGTGATCCTGGCAGTGAGATGTTATGTGCTTTTCAAGATGTTGATGTTGCTATCATTCTCACTGGCTCAAGAATTTCAATGTCAAAAGCCAGAGGACAATGTGTCCTCTTAAACACACTAGTACACACCTGTGCTTTCTGAAAAAGGCTGTATGAAGGTTTGGTCAAGTTCCTATGAGGAGCTGGGGTAAGCAGAAAAGAGTGATGACAACAGATGACGGATAGTGATCCCTAGGTATCACGTATGCTTCGTTGGCAGGGGACACAACATATCACCCATAGTATAAATTTGTTTTATAATAATTTGTGTTTTTTTGGCTGTAATCTTGAATGCGCTCTGTAGAACTTTTAAACAACAGGGTTCTCTTTCGGTATGGGTTTCTACAGTAAATAACCCATGAAGAAGCCTGGAGTTCTCCAACCTGCTTTCATTCTGATATTTAATATTTAATCACGTCACAGAGAGCTAGGATTAGATAGAGAGGTCATCATTTCTATTTCTGAACACACACACACACACACACACACGCACACACACACACACACACACACACACTAAACACCATTATACAAGACATTAAATTAATAAAATAAACCTGTCTGTCAGAGTCGTTAAACAGGCGATAATTACCCTCTATTAGTGGGCGATGTAAGGTTATGACACATAAACACTGATTGCTATGATTATAACCTCATTCTGTCAGGGTACAGATACAGCACTGAGAGCGGGATACATCACTCGGATTGATTTTTATAGTTGGATTATAAAGTTTTTTTAATTCTATAAACAGATTAGTAAGTTTAATTGTGATATTCTGTACAACATTTGACCTACAGTAGGAAAGACTATAACAGGTAAGATTTTCTAAAAGAAACTAACTTAACAAATCAGTGAGGTTTAATAGCGAAACAACAATAATGTGCCCCATAGCATTTTAATTAAAACTATTGATAGTTTCATGCTATAGAATGCAGTTTTTTGTGTAAAAAAAAAAAAAAGATTTATTTTTAGTTATGCTGCCATTAGTTAGTTCTGCCGGAGTCCCTGCTTGAACTCTGCACTAAATATATATTTACATTATACATTCTGTGACCATAACTGTGTAACTGTGACCCTCTCCCTGTCTCTCTCTGTTAAGCTGAACATGGCACTCCTGAGCACATGGCACTCCTGTGTGGTGACTGTTGACCATGTCCGGTTCCAGTTGTCCATAAGGATGGTCTTGGACTCGACTGGTGCAAACAGCTGTTCTCTGATGACTTGTGACTGCAGTTTTGCAGTTTGTACCTGAGTATCCGATAATAAAAATGGACTCCATATTTTATTATATAAAGCTGCTTTGCAACAATAACCACTGTTTAAAGTGCTATACAAAGAAAATTGAACAGAATTTAATTGATTTCTTGGTTATCTAATTCATTCGCTCATTAATTCACTGATTGGTAAGTTGATTGATTGATTAATTACTCACATCATTACGAGTTTTAGACCAAAATATCCACACTCTTAGGTAACAAAAAGTTTTTAAAAACACAAATGAAATCTACTTAAAGAGAAAGGCTTTAACTCCCCCTGCTGGTTGTCAGTGTAAAGTTCTTCAGTTTATTCCATTAAGAAAGCACTACTGATGAAGACAGTAAGAGTTTTTACCTTGTCAACTGTGAAATTATAACACAAATACTATCCATGTACAGTCTCTACATAGGAATAACACACCTGTGTGATGGCAGCATAACAGTGGAAACCATGTTTCTATGTTTATGAATTATTTTACTTAGAGGAAGCATGTAAAGAAAATAGCAGTAAGCTTAAAACCGAACCCTGTGGAACACCAAACTTCACTTTAGAACATTCAGAATAGTCTGTTTAAATCTCTAAAAAAATAGTGATCAGTCAAACAGGATCTGAGCCAGGAGAGGGCTGTTCCTTTAAATTCCTACTATATTTTCTAATCTACTGTATGAAGGAGAATACTATGATCAATTGTGTTGAAAGCTGCACTAAGGTCAAGTAATGCAACCTGATCAGAGACCAGTAGGAGGTCATTTACTACTTTTCCCAATGCTTTCTCTGTGCTATGATGAGGCCTAAATCCTGGCTGATATATTTTGTGTGTTATTCCTATGTAGATATGAGCATAGCTGCTGTGCTACAACCGTTCCTAGGATATTGAACGTAAAGGGAAGGTTTGATATCGGCTTGTAGTTGGACTTATGACAGCGGTCAAGTTCAGGTTTCATTATTAGGGGTTTAATAACTGTTAATTTAAAAGAGTTAACTATGTGCACCCTGACATCACACACCCATGTGGTTCTTCCCCAAACCATTTCCACAAAGCTTAAAATCACACAATCCTATAGAATGTCTTTGTGTCCTGCATAATAATAATGAAATCTAAATGTAAAAAAAACTTTTAACGGCACACGCAGTGGTGATGTCATCATTCAGGATAGTGATTTTGTTTTCAAAGCATTCTATTATGTCTTCTTAAACCGAAATAAATGTCACGTCAATTCCACACCAGACCACCAGGTGGCACCTGCACTCACAAAACAGCATTTGTGAGCTCCAGGTTCACTTTGTACTTGTCTTGCTATCGTTTTTCAGTTTCTCCAGTCTTGTTGTTTATGAATTTTGTATTTGTTCTTAAAAATATCAATACATTTGCACTATTTCTGCCAACACACTCATCTCTCCTTGAGTTTCATGACGAGAAGTCATTACTTAGAGCTTAATCGTAATAACTTATTCACTTATTGAGTCATCCAAGCATTCGGCCAATGAGGTTTCAGTAAACTGGTCATGTGATCAGTGACAGCCGAAGAAAAGAGGGTTGTATATGATGCTCTGTATATGGAGAGATGGGAGAAGGAATGCAAAAGCAATGAAGCAATGTCATGAGAGATGAACAAATGACATCAGGCTGAAAGTGTGTGTGTGAGGGAGAGAGAGATCGAGTCTGTGTGTGTGTGTGTGTGTGTTTGAGAGACAGACCAACCTATTTTGGTCAGAGAAAGGTAGGATAGTGCCATAAAGAGAAGGAAAGAGAGAGAGAGGGATGGAGTGACAGATTTAGATAGAAATAGAGAGATATAGAGAGACACAAACAACCAGAAATAGCCAGGGAGGACAAAGAGACAAACAGACAGACAGATAGATAAACAATGATGGACTGAGAGAGTGAGAAAGACTAGGGCTAGACAAAGATTGATAGAGAGGGGCAGAGAAAGAGTGTGAGACAGAGTGATACAGATGGAGACAGGGATAGAGTGTCACGCGGGAAGAGAGAGACAGCAGACAGAGAGTGTCACACAGCGAGCGCTACTGAGAGAGACGGGCAAACAAAGTGTCAGAGAAAGAAACCTATTTTGGTAAGAGAAAGCTGAGATAGTGTCAGAGAGTGATAGAGAAAGAAAGAGAGGAGTGGACTGACAGATTTAGATAGAAACAAAAAGAGGCACAAAGAGAGAGAGAGATGAAAAGCAAGGATGTACTGAAAGAGTGAGAGAGATCAGGGCTAGAGACAGATAGGGGCAGAAAGCGAGTGTCAGACAGAGACATAGTGTGTCACACTGAGGGACAGAGAGTGTCACAGAGAGAGCTCCTGAGAGACAGACAGACAGACAGTGTCAGGAGGAAGAGAGAAGTGAAGAATGACAGACAGCAGACACATGGCCAGACGTCTGTATATAAATCACTCATGTTGTCAGCATGCTGAGAGACGTGCAGCTCTAATAGCACACACACGACAGAAACAAATGAGAAAAAGCCCTCACGCACACACAAACTTTAAAATTATAATTAGTCGGTCACCAAACACAAGAGTGTGTTATGTATGATGCAACACACCGTAAAACACGCACACAAGCACACAGAATGAGGCCTTATTAATCACTTCACTGTTCTGAGATCAGCTCCGTCTCCCCTCCGACCCGTTTACGTCAGTTTTACGAAGGTGGACAAAATGTTTAACACTACACAAAACAAAATTAGTGTGTTACAGTAAAATACCAAGTGCCCCCTAGTGCAGCACCTTTCCCCTTACAATACAGCACCTTACCAACAATTACAGTCATTTAGTTATTGAAGAGCAACATATCATAATTTTTATCTATGTATAGTTACTTTTAACGTTGTCTAACGTCCGTGCTGGACGTTAGGTCTCTCCGTGCTAGGTTCTGCACTCTGATTGGTCAGGAGGTGTTGATTAATGATCAGCCAGGTTTATAATGATGTGTTAATAATAGGTTGCTTCAGCTGACATCAAGTGTGAGTATAAGCAGATAAACATGTCTCTGTTTAATTAACATAAAGAGCAGTAATTAACAGAAACACAGACAGTCTGTTGAAGCTTATTATTTTAGTTAAAGAGGAACAATCAGGTGACATCGTTTACAAGCAGTAAAGACATGGAGTCAGGTTCAGCAGTCATGGGCAGGGGCAAGGCGGAGGGCGGCAGGATCATACCTTAAAATAGATTCACACACAACTCGAAACAGCAGCAGCATCTCAGATTATTAAAAACATCCAGCTTCATCATCAGCACTCTACACACTTTAGTCTCTGAGCTACAAAAATACAGCGGTTTTTATTTTTCACTTTTCATCCCAATTCCTCTGCTGGTCAGTCTTAATGAAACATTACACACTGATGAAGAAGATGGTGACGAAGAAAAAGGTAACAAAGATGATAATGGAGAAGGAGGTGATGATTGTGATGAAGATGGTGATTATGGAAAAGACGGTAATGATGTGATGATGACAAAATTGGTTGTGATGAAAAAAAATATGATGAAGATGATGTGATGATGAAAATGGTGATGATGATGTAATTACGGACACTAGATGCCAATTTATTTAACAAACAGATTGTGTTTATGTGTGTGTTTGTGTGTGTGTGTGTGTGTGTGTGTGTGTGTGTGTGTGTGTGTGTGGGTGTGTGTGGCTGTGTCTAAAAACACACACAATGCACTACAGTCACACACTACACTACACAGCTGGCTATCTACTGTATAGAGTAACACTAAGAGTCTGTGATTTCAGACAAACTTTACATATAAAATCAGAGCGGCTTTATAAATATCAGACATGACAATCATAAAAAAGAAATAATAATAATCATAGAAAAATCATAGAACTAAAATGACAACCTGGGCATGCTAACACACTGATTCACAACAATGAATGGACGCTATCAGAAACCAGTCGCTTACTGAAACCAGTTAGCATGACTCTGATGACCAGTATGTTAACCAGGATGTTTCAGCTCCATTCTATTCATAAGCAGTATCAGACATGTTAAAAAAAAGTTTCAAAATAATATGGCCACCATCTTTCTTTCCACTGAATGCATTTTAAAGTGTTTACTGTTGTTCCAGTGCATGTGTGTGTGTGTGTGTGTGTGTGTGTACATACAAAAGAGGCACATTTACTCATTTTATGTTATCAAACCCTTTCCTTCGTCTTCAGCAATATAAAAAAGGAAGACGCTGGTGACACATACTCGTTTTTTTTCTAAACGCAGCAGAAGTGCATGTCTGAAGTGCTTCATGTTGTTTTTTCCACCATGGAGAGGCATGTCAAGGGCGGAGCCAGGACCTGTCACTCAGGAATAACTGATCAGGATGGATGAATGACGAGGACATCGAGGAAGAGAAGCGAAGTGGTCGTTCTGATCTCTCTTTCTTTCTCTATTTCTCTGTCCATCGCTGCAGCTCGGTTCGGGTTCTAGCCGAAGTCTATTCGAGGACGATACTCAAGGACCATGGGGTACTCCTGAGGAGAGAGACGACGCTTCAGGCACACAGTGTATACAAATTGGCCGTAAACCTCTTCATACAGTGGAATATGAATCAGAGATCTGACATTAATACGGATTTATAAACAATGCGAACATGACATAATGTCACCACTACGATTCCTGTCCTGTTCTGATTGGCTTGTGAAACAATATATTACGAATACTCTCACATGTGCCTCTTACCTCCATGCGCAGTACTCCATACGAACCCCCTCAGCAGTGCCCTTTAATTGTCGCAATGTTGTAGCAGCGTTATTTTCCTGACCAGGATGACCATTGGGATTAGATTGTTTTTCGTTCTTGCTGCTTTTGTGCAGTAGATAAATAATATAGTATTTGTTTTCAATAAATTAATTTTAAGATAATTCCATTTTGCGGGAGTCTCGCGGTTAATTTTATTCTCCCGCAACCTGCACATACATGAGGACCTTACCGCCCGCTCCCGCATTCACCCATCAAATCTTGTCCCGTGCCGCACTCCGTGCACTGGGTCCCGCAGTACTCCCGTGGGAGTGCAGGTCTCTAGCTCAGAGCCCTGACTAAAATCAACTCTCAATTGGACCATCAGCTTTGGTATGAACTGGAACTAGAACCTCCTCAAAATCACATCAGCACCTGAGCTTAATAACAGCACTATAACAGCAATCACAGGGGAATAAATTTGGACCAGGCCGCTCAACAGGGACATGTAAATGCAATGGACAGGGGTGCACATACTTTTGGCTATACGGTGGATTTATAATCAGATAAGAATGTAACATCTGTTAAATTGGGATGAACGATTTCGTCTAAAAAACATATCTTTCATATGTGGGTTTATGTGCTTATGTGTGTGTGTGTGTGTGAAAAACTGTTAATAATTAAACACAGTCTAACACACTAATACAATCCTGTATACACTACAATACCAAATAATCAGCACTACTGAAGCTTCAGTGTCACTTCCTGTCATTCATTTTGCTTTTTTTTTAATCTGACAAGGTTAGTAAAGGACACGAAACCATGTATGCAAAGTCACTTTCGGATTTTGTGTGTGTGTGTGTGTGTATGTGTGCGCGTTTTTCTGCTTTCCTGTCTGTAACTGGAGAAAAGTGAGTCACAGTGCTGTCAGTGCCTGCGAGGAGCTTTTGCTACTGTCATTCCCACCCACACTGACAGCTGTGTGTGTGTGTGTGTGTGTGTGTGTGTGTGTGGAGGTTAAAATAATTGTTATACACATCCTTTAATCCTGTATTTAATTTTGCACTTCTGTTTTTACAGCATGTGTGCGTCAGCCAATCACATATCGACTTTCCTTTTGAGCCTTGGTAACCATTCTCACATGCAGACACACTCACACACACACACACACACACACTCACTGTGTCGCCCTGTAGTCTCCAGCGGGTTCGGTAGATGAATTCCAGGGTGTGGTCTTTCCCCATGATCTCCCCGTTACACAGGACGTCCAGCTGAAAGAACACACACACACACACACACACCTTGTTGTAAAAGACTCCTTGTTGTAAATTAATAAATTTGACTCTGCCATGTTTGTGAAATCTTTAAAGATTTAAAGCCTTTCGTCGTTTTTTATCATTTGAGTTCTTCAGTTATAATGATTCCTTCAGATTCGTTCACAGATTCAACTGTATGACTCATCATGTCTGAGTCTAAGTCACACAGGTGACGGACTATAAAATAGATAACAGTTTTTGATACTTTTATATTACATGCACATGCTGGTACATGCTCGTGTGTTAGGTCTTAGATAAATTATTTTTCATAATTTTCTCTGAGTAAATGAGTCATTGAGTCAACTGAACTTCAGAGAATTGAATCTCAGTCTTCAGTAAAGGGTTCAGTGAATAAAGTGGGTTGGATCAGGTTCAGCCCACACTCAGTTTCGAAAACATGTCTAATGTGGTGGAAATTTACCTCAAGACAGAGACTCTCTACTTAATCAAATGACTCACTTATTACAGCTGAATGTGAGAATTATAATAAAGGATTCATTTGATAAAGTGGCTGATTCTTTTATTTAAGTTATTCATTCACAAAAAAAAAAAAACAATCATTTGTAGACAAATCATCTGTGGTAAGCGATACTGATTTGTTCACTTTAGTGACCTTAAAAAAACTGAATCCTTTATTAACAGAACACTTTAACTCACAGATAATTATTCACTCTTATTATTGACTCATTAAAAATTTATCATTGACAAATAACACATTTAATGACTGATACTGACTTGTTTGCATGATCCTTAAAAAAAACAGCAATGTTAACATGTTTGTTAATATATTCATCTTAGTGATATATTTAAACAGACAGATGTACTCCGGAACTTACAGTACTTTAATAACACTGAATCCTTCATGACCTAAACATGGAAACCAATAATGATTTTTCCAGTGACTAGTTCATGAAGAATCTAGTGACTGATTCATATTTGTCAAGTGATTTATTCAAAACACTGAGTTAGTGGTATTGATTCTTTCCATTACAGTGAAACCTCGGATTGCGAGTAACGTGGTTTGCGAGTGTTGCAAACCGCAAATATTTTATTTTGTGTAAATTTTGACTTAAAAAACGAGCAAGTCTTGGTTTACGAGCACCGAGTATCATGTATCACGCATATGCTTCTTGTTTTGACGCTGAGCGTCACATGATCACAACTGAACCAACGGTTTTTCTCTCTCTTGCGCTGCGGAATTGTGGGTAATCGTCTCCCCTGCTGGGTCTTACTGCTCGTCTCTTACTGGTATAAATCAACATTCGTGCGCGCGTGTACTGTTAACTATAACACTGTGACCACCTATATTTTCTTTAGATTTATCCTTAAACAAAAATTTTACTAAAAAACAGATTCCAAACTATTGATATATTATACATTGACAGTGATGTATTTGTGCGTGTGTGTTAAATGTTAAAATACGGGCACTTAATATTGATCTGTGATATCCTACCTCATATGAACTCGGTAGCTTCAGCTTCACACAAAGAAACTTCTTAATGGTACCGACGGTGACACGAGTAGAGCAGCGGATAAATTTCTTCATCAGACCCTGCAACACACGCACACAGACACATGCACACACTCAGCAAAGAAGTCATCCAGGACATTCATAATAAAGATGCGGAACACAACTTTGTATAATTAAAACATAAATTGTACGGAAATAAAAACAGCAGTAGCCTCTCTGAGTATAACAGCAGCCGTGACAGTCATGAACGCTTCCACAGAGGCTATCATCTCATGTCCAGCTTACCTCTAGGACAAACACCTGGAATCTGAACTCGTTTTAGACATTTACAACAACAACTTTTGGAGTAGAGAAAGATCTTTAGTTGAGGAACTGTTGTTGAATATGGCAGGTTTAACACAGAAACATTTGTACATTTTAACAGAAGAAGATAAATAGCTTGTTTTTTCTGTTGTTATGGAGCTCTTACACCATGAATTCCTCTGTGCGCATAAAGCTCTTTCAGACTGTTCCTAATCAGACCGGATATTCTCGAATTTATTGATTCTTGCTTGTTCAAGTCTTTGACCTCACATGCTTCCCTCTCCCTGATTCGCTAAGAAATATTACTACTTCCTTACAAATTGTTGACAACTCTGATAATCATCTAAAACTCATGCTGAAATATACTAGGGACAACTCAAAATTGACTAAAAGCTGTCAAGACTTCTCAAGAGCTAATAAGATTTTTCTGGAATATAGAGAACAAAACTGCCAATATAATAAATGAATGAATGAATAAATAAATAAATTAATTAATTAATTAATAAGCACTGAAAAATTATTACATACAAATATATATATATATATATATATATATATATATATAAATACATATAATTTTAATTCATTACTTATTTACCTGAAAATAGTCTTTTCTGTTAACTTTTTTGCCTGTTTTGTCCTATTTATTAATTTCCCTAATTATTCAATTGACACTTGAATTACTTACTTATTCATTGATTTTCATATTTGACTCTTTCCACATTCATTCATTGACACATTTGTTTATTGGTTTTTATTTATTCCCATATTTCTTTAATAACGTGTTAATGTGTCTTCTCTATTCAGGCGTTGTAGGAAGCACCAATTACTAAAAACTACAAATTGCTAAAACTTTTTTTGTATACTCATATCACTGACTACATTTGTAATTTGAAGATTACATTTTTGAATGGCTACGATTTCTCACATACCATGACAAGACTTACCAAACTGATTTACTCTTTAACTGTGTCAAAGTTATTTGTACGTGGTTTGTGCTTCTTCGTAATGGATTGTTGAGACAAAAAATTGATTGTTTGATTCCTGCCTTGGGTCTGTGTTTGTGTAGTTTGCATGTTCTCCCCATTCTTGGTGGGTTTCCTCCCACAATCTACAGACATGCAGTTGAGGCTAACTTTAATCCCCAAATTGCACTGTATGTATGTGTGTGCTATGTGATGGATTGAAACCCCATACAGGGTGTACACTGCCTTATGCCCCAAGTCTTTTGGGACATATATAGGATGAAGCAGTTTAGATGATTATGATGACTTTCCCACACTGTCACGAGTCAAAAGTTGCCACAGTCTGCTAACAAACGTGACAAATTTCAATACAGAGCACGTGCACCCTCACCATCACAGGGGGATTCCAGGCATATACAGTTTATGACAGTTTGGTAAAGGGCAGCAAGATTATTCCCGAAATGTGAATTATGATCCATGGGAACTGAGATTATAAATCTCTTATATGAATCTCTTTTTTGTTTAAACAAATCATTTACTGCACTCAAGTAAAAACAACAATAGAAAAAAAACATAGCGGTTTCGCCTATGCGCATTGAGGGACACACGTGGCATAAAAAAAGAGCCAATCAGAAACAGGTCTTCAGAATTGTCCCCACCTCCCGCTTCTGATTGGCTGGAATTCAGGGAACACAGTGTTGATGATAAGCGTGTGCAGGAGAGCAAGTGGAAATACAGTTTGGGCCCAACACAATTGAGAATTTGATGGAACAAGTGAACATTTAAGCAAGACTCAAGTTCTTGGCATGAAAGTTAGGGCATACTGCTCTAACCCCACCAAGTAAACTTTGTTATGTGAGTGACAGCGTAATGCCATAAATGAAAAACAGAAACGAGAGAAGCGATCGAGTTGTGTGACTGCATCATTTGCTAATCTCTGGCCTGATAGGTGAATTAATAGTGTTTTTTGTTATATTATTTCATTCAATTTTATTTGTATAGCGCTTTTAACAATTGACATTGTCGCAAAGCAGCTTTACACAATCAAAAGAATCATGTAAGTTTGTATAAAATGTGAATGTGTATGAATCAAAATGATAAGATTGTCCCTGATGAGCAAGCCGAAAACGACTGCGACAGCGGCAAAGAAAAACTGCCTGAGATGGCAGTAGGAAGAAACCTTGAGAGGAACCAGACTCAACAGGGAACCCATCCTCATTTGGGTGAGACGGTTAGCAGGGATTGATCTGCATCTTACTATGTGAGACTGGAGGTTCAGTATAACAGTAGTTGTGTTTAAGTTATAATGGAGTCCAGTTCGTTATTGACGGCTCAGGTAGACTGTAGGAAACTCCAGTCCTGAACTTTCCAGTGACTGAAGTCACAAGTCCTCAGAGACCAGCTGTCTGCATCAGCCGAGGTGTGACTGATACATCATCTGGGATTTTTGTCAAGTGAACATGTGAATGCAGCGTGATCTGAATGCAGGGAAACACATGCATCTCCCATCCCTGATTAATTCAGGCCCTTCTTATGAGCTCTGTAATGTGAAATTACATTGTGGGAAAAATATATATATAAAAACACACACTCCAGATTACCATGTGAAATGAAGATAAAAGCATAAAATCTAAAATAAATAGAAATACAACCAGCTCCAGTTATTCTCCTGCTCTAATCT
Source organism: Clarias gariepinus (assembly GCF_024256425.1). Classification (NCBI taxonomy): domain Eukaryota; kingdom Metazoa; phylum Chordata; class Actinopteri; order Siluriformes; family Clariidae; genus Clarias; species Clarias gariepinus. The sequence continues at coordinate 9,979,974 of NC_071112.1, read as the reverse complement.
GCTCACAGGTTTATTTCTGAATGAAACAACGCCACACCTACCTTCACTGTGCTCTCTCCTGATTGGCCGTTGCTCCTCAGGCAGTCGAGGCAGATAGCGATCTGAGGGTCATTTCTGTGATAATCACCTCCCTCACCTTCCTCTCTGTCATCCTCTTCCTCACATACACGAGAGCGTTTGGCCCTGGGACCTTCTAAAACATACACACACACACACACACACAGAAATGTAAAATACTGATCATTTACAGAGAGAGCTATGTTTATGTCGTGTACTGAACATGCACTGTGTGTGTGTGTGTGTGTGTGTGTGTGTTTGTGTGTGTGTGTGTGTGTTACCCTCACCTTCCCTATTAGATCTGGCTTCATTTTTCCTCCAGAAATCCATTTCTTGTTGTTCCTCCTCTAGTCATTAATGACAGTACCACATGTTAATAAAACAGACGCGTACACACACACACACACACACACACACACACACAGTGTAAATACTGTAACTTTGTGTGTAACTCACTCTCTCTCAGACCAGGCACCAACTTAAAGATGATTTCCTCCAGGGTTTTATCCAACCTTAAATAGAAGAAGTGGAATATAAGAACTACAGAGATGTACAGGTGTGTGTGTGAGGTGTGTGTCTGTGAGTTACCTCAGCATCTCTAGAGGATTGGTTTCATGGACTTGAATGCCGCATTCAGGACAGTCGTTACTCTCCTCAAAGTGTTGGACGATGCAGCTCTTACAGACTGGACCCACACACACACACACAATTATTTATAATTATCAATCACTCATTTTAAACATCACAGCAGTTCAGCATTTACACTGTCACACTATGTGTCAACACACTGTCATGGTGCATTTGTGAACCTTTAGTGATTCAGCAGATACACGCAAGGCCAGGTCTATGTAACTACACATTCATGATGACATCATAAGGGTCAAAGGTCACTCACAGGTGTGGAGGCACTCTGTGACGGCGGTGGGTTTGATCAGGTAGCCCCGGCACACGGAGCAGGTGATATAGCGGTTAAACTCTCTGATCAGGTGCCTCCTCTGCGAGGCCATCTTCAGAAGATGGTCAGAGGTCAAGAGGTCAAAAACAGCACCCAGTTGGTCGCCATGGAGATGGTGCCATGTCGCCACATCGAGGCCGTCGACGCATCCTCCTCCCGCCCGACGCGATCACGGCCTCCTAAACGCCACAGAGCGATGGAAGGGAAAAAAATATTTTTATGTACATTCATTAATTTTAATACAGTGTGTATGTGTGTTTGAATCGAGACAGAAGTGTGTAAAATCAGTTGTTGTTTTTTTAAGGTAGATATGAGAACACCTAAAGAACATCTCTATTGTGTGACTGATCCAGTACACTTGCACATGAGTTCAGGTCGGCTCTTAAGATCTGAGCTTAATTTTGGTGTGTGTGTGTGGAGTTTCACACTTTAACGCTCTACCAGTGTCTGTTAGAGGTTCCTCCATGGTTCTCCAGGTTTCTCTAACCTAAAAACATTCCCCCGTCACACACAGTGCTCCAGGGACTCCGGATTCACAAGCACTCTGGCTGAGACAACACACACACACACGTGTATTTTGGATACTGCCATTGATGATCACAGTACAAAACCATTCATCGTATTTAGACAGTTATTATAAGAGTAAAACTTTTACACTAATGATAACGTAGGCTAAGGAAGCCGTTGCCCCGCCCCCTGTGACGTAACGGCTATCCGATATAAGCGCTTATGTAATAGTGTGTATGTGTGCAGTGTTTGTGTGTGTGTTTATGTGTACGTATTCCCAAGTCTAACCTATATTATCTCAGCAAACATTTACGTGACGTCATCTTGACAGCGGCGCACCACGCGGGGCAGGTGGCGTGAGCTCGCTCTTGCGCGCGCCACAGAGTTACCGGTTACGGTGTGTGTGTGTGTGTCTGTATAAAACTGAGCGGGCCGTTACCGCCTCTCTAATAGGTTACGTCACATTAGAATATCAGCGCGCGAAGCGGACACGCGCGAAACGCGGTTTCTCTTGTCGCACGCGCGCGCACCTATTCTGCCGCTGTTACGCTATATACTATATACTAGCAGTGACGTCACCGCTTACCGTAAAAACCGCGAGGTCTGTTCGGGTTTTGTTTTGGACTGTCTTCCGGATATTTCTTAACCCCGAGCAAAACTTTGCGCGTGCACACACACACACACACACACATACAAACACACAAACACGCTTCCCCATGCCTTAAAACAAATTACCCCACAAAAAAACAATATAACGGAACTGCGCGTGCACTCCCACGCGCTCGGATCTACTCACCGGTTCTCCCTCGTGCCGCCGTTAGTGACGCACGCGAGTTTTAAAGGCGGTGAAAACGGAACGGGGGGAAACGGCGCAGCTCGCGCAGGAAGAAGGAGAGGGGCGGGGTCACGCTTGTTCACGCGATCTCATCCCCCAACCCCGAGAGCGCGCGCGCGCCTGTGCGGCTGCACGCGCAGATGATTATTTGTTTATTTGTTTATTTATTTGTCGATTAATGTGGAAACAATTTTTTAATTATAATGTTTAAAATATTTTTTATGTTTAAGGCAAATAATAATAATAATAATATTAATAATAAAGGCTTAGTTATGTATGTATTATTATTATTATATATGCACACACATTTTTGTGGGATTCATATTAGCTGCACCCCAATACAGGTTACTCTGTAGGTGTTTAATAATTAAATGCAGGCCATATGTTGTTCTGCATAAAAAGTATTGACACCCCTCTACCATGTCCATCAATATAAACTGAGCAGTGATCGTGCAGTGATGTTACAGGAGTACCTCAGGGTGAAGTGCTTGATCCAGTTCTGTACTTTTTTTAATCCCAGAGAGTGAGAGAGAGTCTGTGTGATGTGTTTAATATCCTGGTCTCATAATGAGATAAAGGTAAAGATGCTGTCTGTTTTTATTTATTAAATATCAACAGATTTACCAACAAAATCCTCCACAGTGTGGAGTGGAGTGTATTAAAATCATGTAACATCACAGTGAACAACTCTTTCTGAGTCTCAGACATCCTCATTAATATTCATGTGAAGACGGAGAGGTGAAAGGAGACCTTACCTTAAAACAATTTTGGGGTGTAGTAGGTCAAAGGTCATGTAGGTGTTGTAATCACTGATTATGTAATGAGTCATAAATGGAAATAAACTTTACAGAGCAAACTCATCAGCTGGCATACTAAAAACAACACAGATTATTATTTTTTTATTTCATGTATTTGTAATTAAATGTAATGTTAAAATTCATTTACAACTAAAAATCAATTCTATAGATTATTAATTGGAAAAATGACAGAAGGAATGCTAAAAATCACCTGTAAACCTTTAAACTAATGCAAAAATAATATTTTTATATATTTATATATAAATATGCAAATTAGGAAACAACCTTATGTTTCAAAGAGACTAAAACAGACAGGTATCACTCTTTATTTAAGTCCTCATAAAAAAAAAACATCTGTATCTTTTAATATGCATGAATATGAAAATGAGGAAATACCTCATGAACCAAAAATGCCCCCAAATGACCAAGGATAGTCTCTTCTATTTAAATACTTTCATCTATAAATATGCAGTCAATATGGAAATTAGGAAAAACTCCCATGTAGTAAGAAAGCCAAAAAAAACTCTATAAAAAAACTATATTTTTTATATATAGTAAATGTACATTAGCAAACAAAAGTTTACAAATCACAAGTTTGGGTTTATTTTCTACATTCTAGAACAATGCTGCATTTTTTAAAGAAAATAACACATATGGCATTAGGTAATTAAGTAACAACAACAACAACAGTCAGTTGTTATTTTAAGACACCAACGTCAGCTGTTCTGAAATAGTTCTTGTCAAGTGCATTTGCAAAACTCATCAAGCACCATGATGAAACTGGCTTTCATGACCATCCCAGAAAAGCAAGACCTCTAGTGCAGAGGAGTGCATAATCACCAATAATTCTTGATCATCTCAGATTAATGCTGTTATAAAGGCAAAGCATATTACAGAGCATAAATAGCAGACACATCTCAGTATAAACTGTTCAAAAGGAGATAATTGCATATGTTAGATGCCTTCGGCATTGTTTTACAATGTAAAAAGCAATTAACCTTAGGGAAAAGACCATGGAATTAGAAGGTCTGTCCAAACTTCTGACTTATAGTGTAATTGAACTTGCTTCAGGATGCTAATTCATTGGTGCACCAAACAGGGCCTTTAACACCAAGCTAGCTTGGGGTAAAAATATATCAGCCTTACTTTCTTTTCTTGTCACAGAATAACATCTAACAGCTTGCAAACACAAATAAGACTGTAGCTGTGAGATGAAGTCTGGGCCTAAAATAGAGTGATATGGAAAGTGCTAAACTGTGTAGTCAAATTCTGTGCTCTGATTGGTCAAAAAGTGTTGATTAATTGTGTACAACAGCAACAAGTAGTGCAGGTTTATATTAATGTACTTAGTCTACTAAGTATTTCTTTCCATAGTAACTGTTTGTGTGGATTCATTGATATACTAATAAATTGAAATGGAATAAACACAACAACAAATCACAAGAATGAATGGCCCTTACAATAGCAAAGTAAGGAAGTGATTCTGTAAGATGTAAGGAAGGAGTCTCCAGTGTCAGAGACACAATTAAGTCAAGTAAGTTTTGATTGTCATTTTATAGAACTTGTATACGCTGGAATAAAATTTTGTTTCTTCAGGATCATGGTAAATAAAATGCAAAAATACAACAGAGTGAGGCAAAGGATACAAAAAACATGGCCTGTAAACTATTTAGTAGTGTTGCCGTAGTAAGTATGTTTGCTTTGTAGCAGAGAGAGTGTATGTGTGTGTGTGTGGTATTTTAAAGTCTAAATTTATTCTGGGCTGGTGCCGAGTTGTCTCACTTTGAAAATAATGATCATTACAGCCATAAATAATAATAGCACAATGACTACATGTATCTATGTTAGTTCATGGTCAAGTATATATAGAGATTCTGCAGTCATGTGACCTACCCTGACACTGATTGTTAACAGGTGCAATCTTTGTGGTCAGGGTTAACCTTGGCACTCAAAACATTCCAAATGACTACTGCCAATCTTAATGATCAAAACAGAGTATGTGAACTTCATAAAAGGTTCAATTATCAGTTACAATCATTACTTAAAATTATCTTCTTTCGGCATGTCAGACCCCTACATTGCCCCTGCACCCAGACTTTTATAATTGGTTCTGAAGCATTAATTGAAGATGTTCGCAAACACATATGAGTTTAGAGGCAAACAAATATGTAAGTGTCATATCAAATCAGATATTAAGTCAAACAGGTAAGTTTTACGCCATGACCAATAGTGTGGAGATGGCTGTACTGTATGTAAAAAGTATAAAATTTTAAATTCTCCAAAAATCAGTTGATGAATTCCTTATCTTTCCTTTGTTCCGAAGCACTTTAATGAACACTATCCAAGCTTTTGATTCCAGTTGTGATAAAAAAAACATATGTTTTTTTGCTTGGTACTCTTTAGTTGCCTGCTTCCGTGCCCCTGTTTAAGATATTTTTAGGGGTAGCAGGGAAATCCTGATGTCACAATAAGATTCTTTCATTCATTTCAAGTCACAGAATCCCTATTCTAATATTCTACAAATAGGATTTCACATGAGATTTTCTAGGCGGTCCTAATAAACAAACTTGCACTGACCATATCTCAGGAACCAGATATGATACAGGAATAAATCTGGTACTAAAATGGAGTTGATTGAACCAGGAATCTGACAATCTGCAGCACTCGAATCTCTCAAAATGCCACAGTGTGAAACGATTGGAGCCTGTCATTGGAACATGCCTATATACGTCTAATTACGAAGCTAGAAAGTTAAGCTTTAGCTTAACTAAAATGTTAATGTGTTTAAGTCTAATTTATATGCTTAGCATTTGAGTAAACCCAGTCATCCATGCCCTACACATTGTCCTGTGCCACACTCCTAATTTTGTAACGGGTTCGACCCCATGTGCACGGGCAGCATCATGAAGCACGGACACGAGGCGAGGTCTTACGGGAAAAATGGTAATTTATTTAGGTAAAATAAGGAAGGAAAGGGTTAATGAGGAAGGATGAAAGGGGAAGGGATAAAATGCACGTGCATGTCTGGAGGCAGTGCCCAGCGGGGATGCAGGCTTGGAGCTTGGGATAGGTGGCGGTAGACAGAGTGGCATGGCGGCGCCTCTCCCGCTGTCGATGGCTGGCCTGGCCCCTCCCAGCTCTTTGTGAGTGCGGCCTCAGGTGAGAGTCCTTGCTGCGACCATCGGCTGGGTGGCTTTCCCGCCAGGGATCGGGGGCTCTGACGCCATTCCCCTCGCGGCCTTTTTCTCTTCTGTGGCAGGGACGCGAAGAGAATTAATTTATGATTATATTATATCCAGAAAGCAACAGATATAGCAGCGATACAGCGTATTGTTGTGCTAAACCGAAGACACCGCCATTCGCGGCGTTCGTAATGCTTGATCAGGCATACATGTTGCGAAAGAGATATGCAGCAATAAATATCCAGGTAGTGGTGGACCACAGGAGTCTGGACGCCACCTTGATTACCCAGTTATACGATCTTAGCCACTTAGAGGCAAATTGTTTGCCACCTGTTCAATATTAAAAGTGATTGCCAATTTTAATGCATTAGTCACATTATGAAATAGGATAATTTTGGTATTTTTTGTAACATTTTGTAAGATGTTTATTTCTATTGTAAAGGTGGACAGTTTAACATTTCTATGGCGATTGACCCAATTTTGGTGCCAGCTTCCTAAATACCACCACCTTAGCAACAGAATATATTTAGCAACTTTGCTAAAAAGACAAAAACAAAAAAACTTTACCTCAGGTTACTGTAAATTTAGGTTAACTCTATTTGCTATTTTCTATGCCAGCTGCTAATCTGGTGATTAGCCAGTAAAGTACTCTTTTTGTTTATGTTGTAGCCACTGTATTTAATGGTAAAAAAGTAATGCTAAAGCTGCATTATCTGTAGCTTAGTCTCTACACACATGCACACACACACATACACTCTAGCTGTATTTAATTTTTTTGCCAGACAGTCATTAACACAGCTCTGCGATTCATCTATCAGCCAGGGATGAACACACACTTTATTAAACCCAGATGAGTTTAAGTGCCACTGCGGGATTCACACTGCTATTTATAAGCTAAACAAGCTCAACGGCTAATGCCTGAACACCCAGCTAACACCTTAATACACCAGCACCACAGTTACATGCCTCATCACGTGCTTAATTTTTTTTAATGCTCCTTAAAAACATGATTATTTGTAATGATACTCTAGGTTTCATTACTTGGGACATGTAATATAGTGTTGTATAGAAAACACACTACTAAACATTCATAAACATTCATATGATTTATTTCCACTTGGACTTGAATAAACACTGCATTTTTCTGATACAGTGTAATCCGATAAATAAACAGCTTTGACATCCATGTTTTATTTGGACTGAAATAAAGAGCTTGAATATAGTGTTAAATTAGCACACATACAGTGTTGAATAAATAAACATTCGATTTACAGTTTGACTGAAATAAAGACTTTGTTCTCATAGTTTTTGAGTCACAGGCATGGCATACGATACAGTATGTGCAGATGCTGGTGTTCATTAATACATAAAACCAAAAAAAAAAAAAAACAGAAAAACAAACATATGGGGAATTACTACAACAAAACAGGAATCAAAAACAGCAGTGAACAACTGATGTCAGACAAAAAGACTGTTCAAGCTTAAATAATAACACTAATCAAGGACTCCAAATGAGGACAAATGTGAGCAATAAACATGAAGCATGTTACAGTGAGACACAACATCGACATCGAAGTCCCTTACACCAAAACACAGAAAAGTGTCCCAAACCTGGCTTTTGGGAATAGCAGTACGTCATCAGTGCCAGACGGGGTTGCTGAGCTGAACGGAGGCAGTGCAGTGTCTGACTGAGACAGGGCAAGGGTTGGCTCAGGCAGTGCAGGGCTAACAGGAAGCGTCTCCAAGTTAACCCACGGAATTTGGGAGCCTACAGGGTTAACAGGAAGGATTTCACTGCTAACGGGGTTAGTGTGAGGGATTTTATTATGAGCAGGAAGAATCTTAGGGCTAACAGGACTAACAGGAAATATCTCATGGTTAATAGGAAACATTTCAGGGTTAACAAAAGACAGTTCAAAATAAACAACATGTAAGTCAGGTTAAGACTTGGCATTGGAAGTCTCCCTGTTGACCTCCGTCTGGAGTTGAGCCAGGTGTATGTTGATCTCTGCTCTCTCGTCCTGGGGCTCCTGCATCCATTTCACTGCATGCTGTGCTATGCTTTGAGTGTAGCTTTGCAAATGTCCAGCTGAATGGCAAATTCTATTGCTTTTTGCTGTATGGTTCTGTGCAGTCTGCCTTTCATAGCCACAACTTACAGGGTTTCTCTTCACCCTGAATAGCACTCTAAACTCACGGCCCATCCTTCTCACTTGGTGTGAGGAGCTTCTTCACCCTGTTTTCCTCTCTCCTGTATGTGCCACATTGCTGCTGACTTCTCAGCAGATAATGAGGGGGCTGCCCACAATGTCTGCTTACTTTTGGGTTCTTTGTTGCTGATCTGTTTTCAGAGAACCATGATGGAGCCAGCACCATCCTAGATGAACTTATTATTTATAATAAGGATATTGCTTTATAATGAGGATTATGCTTTCTTAACATAACTTCCTTAAATTTAATAATATGCACATGTTTACTTCCTTAGTTTTTGGGGTAATGCACTCTATATATATCACTGGTCACTACTTACTATGTCCACCTACAGAACTGTGTATCTGACAGTGTGATCTGCAGCATGGGTGCTCCTCAAGGGACAGTTCTATCTCCCTTTCTTGTCACATTATATAGATTGTGGTTGTTTGGAGTGTTCAGGGAAATAATACCTCACAGTACCAGTCAAACATAGACAACTTTTTCATCTGGTGTAAACCTTTTTTTACGAAGATGCTTGATATAAGGAAAACAAAGGAACTAGGAGTGGGCTTTAGAAAATCCCAGACCCTAATTATTCCTGTATCTATCTGTCGGCAAAAAGTTGACGTCGTTTACATTTACATTTAGGCATTTGGCAGACGCTCTTATCCAGAGCGACTTACAAAAAGTGCTTTAATGTTTACAACATTGGATACATACTTACACTGGGTTAACTAGGTTAATAACTAAGTACCATTAGTCCAACACAACTGAGGTGTTTTTACTCGTTACTCGTTTCAGAGTACAAATACCTGGAAGTCCTTTTAGACAATAAACTGGATTGGGCAGTAAACACAACAGCTTACTGTTCTTCTTTACAAGAAATGCCAGAGCTGGCTGTAATATTTGAGGAGGCTTAACATTTGCAATACCCTGCCATGAATGTTCAATAAATCTATGGTAGCAAGTGCCATCTTTTATGCAGTGGTCTGTTGTGGCTGTAGCATGAAGGTGGTGGACAAAAATAGACTGGACAAATTAATCAGGAGGGCTGGCTCTGTCCGGGGCATGGAGCTGGACCCTGTTCATGTTGTGGTCGGGAGGAGGATGCTGTTTAAACTCCACTCAATCCTGGACAATCCTTCTCACCTTATACACAGTGTGCTGGCCGATCAGAGGAGAACACTCAGCCAGAGACTGATCACTGCCAAGTGTTTTACTGAGTGGCATAGGAGATTCTTTACTCTAGTGCCCATTTAACTGTACTCTTTTCTGTACAAACTAAACCTGTAACTGAAAGTGCTCACGGTTATATTTTCCCTGTATGTTACTTCTTGTAAAATACATACATTAAAAAAAAATCTATTTATTACCAATATTCACATGCGATACTCTACAGTTAATTTCTTCTTCTCAGACTCAACCCTTGGCTAATATCATATGCAAAATTTGTCAATCCATTTCACTTAATGTTTATGCCACTATATAACACAGTTTTAATTTTTTACCTAAATTGTGTTTCTGTAACTGTAATTGTGTTGATGTGGTTCCTTTTGTCCTTTCTTTTTCAAACAGTGAGCAACTGAAACAAGGCAAAGCCATTTCCCTCTGGGCTTAATAAGGTTATTTGAATCATTAATCTTGAGGCATGGGAACCCATGTTTCCCATGCCTCCTCCAGTTAGGCAGGAGGCAGCCTTAATATGAGCCTTGACATGGTTTTCCATCCATCTAGGAATGTAGTCCTCTGTAGTTCAACTAGGGACTGTGAAGGCCAATGGTTACCATTGTATTTATTTCCACTTGTAAGAACTCCAGTCAACATTCACATGCAATTTCACACACTAAAGACAGTTTGTGAATGCCAATTAGCCTAATCTGCATGACTTTGTATTGTGGGAGAAAACCAGAGAACCATGGAGGAAACCCACCAAGCACGGGGAGAATAGGCAAACTTTGTGCACACAGACCCAAAGTAGGAATCGAACCCAGAACCTGGAGGTGCAAACTGACAGTGCTAACCACTAAGCCACTGCACTACTGTACCTACTGAAATTATTAAATTAGCACACAAATATACATAGTGTTGAATTATTTCAAATAAGCTGGGGAGCTTTAATACAGATTAAAGAATAATAGATTCATAACACTCATTCCAAGTTGAACCATAAATAAATACTGCATTATTTATATGCTCTTATACAGTGTTTACTTAGCAAACACGCATGGTGTTGAATACATAAACAACCATAACACTCATTTCTATTTTGCACCTAGAATCTGGATTAAACACCACTATGGATTCTCACCCCTACCATGCTGAATATTCAGTTAGTAAAATCAACAACCTATTGTTTAATTAGCTCAGTGTTGAACTAACACCGTTCTGAATTAAGCTCTGTAATTATTTACTACTGTTGAGTAGTGTTGAGTATGGTGTTGAATTTTGCGTTGAACCTTACTGTAAGTCTTAAATTAAAAGCTCTTACAGTTTGTCTAACAGTGTGATGTAATCATATGTCTTATTTATTGGTCTCAATTTTTTTTTCTTAGTGTTGAATAAACACATACAATATAATTTGCATCGTATAGTGTTTAACCTGGTGGTCACTATGGAGTCACTTTGTACTAAATAAACACCTATAGTATTCAGCATGTAGTACAGTATTTGAATAAAACCTAACTTTGTGTCCTAATCTTGTGCATTCATTCACACACTCTATCACTGGTGTTTATTCACCATGATCGGTATCGGAAGTGTCACATATTGTGTGAGATTGTTTAATGTTGAAGAAGTTTAAACACTTTAAGTCTTCACTAAAATCAACTACAGTGTTTATTTAAAGGCAGACGGCGAACTCATACAGTGCTGAAGTAATGATAATTTCTTGAATAAACACCAATAGTGCTGAACTGAACTCTGTAGGCCTTCACTCAAACAATATAAATGAATTTAATACTATTGGTGTTTATTCACAAGTTGTATAATAATATATTAAAAAAAATTATATAAATTAAAAACATTTGCAGTGTTGATTATTTTTGATTAAACAATAATTCTGAGGTAATGTGATGCTTAGAGTTTGTATGAAGCAACACATTTTATATGGCGCGAATTACAGTGAAAGGTTTTTTAATTGAGGGAAATCATTCATGTTATTGTTTATTCAAACCAATTATTTAAAGTTTACACTGTACATCTTTATTCAAGACATTTGCAGTTTTTCGTTGTGAAGAACAAACACCAATAATACTTACACAAAGTTTTTGTAAACCAAGTAATATTAAATAACCAATAATATTACCCTTTTTTTATGTATTGTAAAATAATGCTGAAGGCATCGAAAATACGTAATAATCTCTTTTAAACAGTTGATATTGGGACGTGTCTTCTACTTATGCTCTGCAAAGCCTTCATAACGGCCCTAATCTGAGGTACTGCTCGTTGGTTATTTTGAGTCTGGTAATGGTTATTTTGAGTCTGAATGAACTTCTCCTCTGCAGCAGAGGTGGTCCTGCCTTCCTGGGATGGTCTTCATAAGAGTCAGTTTCATCATGGTGTGGTGGGTTTTGCAAATGTACTTGACAAGAACTATTCCAGAACAGGTGACCTCTGATGTTGTTACTTAATTACCCAATTCCAAATCTCCAATTTCATTCTAGAATAAAGAATAAAAAAAAAAAAATCACTTTTGACTATATGCAAGTCAAACTGGGACTTAAAGTGAAATTTCTCCTGAATAAAGGAGTAAAAGCTTACTCCCCCTCCCTCCCATATTTCTGTTTTGCAGAGTTGGTAACCCTACTCATTGTACTGAATTAAACAATTTAACCACTAAGTTTAATTCAGTGGGGTTTCTTTAACAGTACTAGCCTTCGAGGTTAAGCATTTATTTAGCTCACACAAATTCGAAACTGTTGATCTGTATTGTTCATTTTACGATAAAATAAACTAATATTTATTAATGATTTATTATATATTGTATTAGTTGCTTGGTAGCTGGGGATAAATAACTGTTGCTAGCTTACCATTGTAACTAGCATATGGCAAGTAGAACTAGCATGTACTGTAATAATAAATCACAGGAACATTCTATTGTGCTGAATGTTGAAGACGAAAAATGACTTTTTAAAGACTGTTTGTATTTGTGTCAAGTGTGTGTATATATACGGAAAGAAAACTGTAGCCACTCATTCCTGAGGAGTTTGTGGTCAGGGTTCTGTGATCTGTCTTTTGTGTGTGTGTGTGTGTGTGTGTGTATCATCTTGCTGTCACCTCGAGCCACACAGTAAATTTAGCAGGCATTTACAGGATGCGGTGACATCACCATGACACACAGATGTACGGGATTTGCTAGCACATGATTTAGTCTAGTGCAATGTTTAAACTGTTTATAATTTATTTTAGTGTGTGTGAAGCGATATCAGGATTGTTCCTCTGCCAAATTCTGCCTACATATGGACACACTCCACACGCCTGCCAATCAGGTCATGTTTTTTTTTTTCCATTTATAGCTACGTTTAATGTATAGTTCATATTCAGTTTCATTTGAGTATATTCAGGAGGCAAAACGTGGGCTATTATCACATAAATTATAGCAGCTATAAACAGGCAGAAATACACACTTATACACCATACCATTAACAAGTTTGATTGGTAAGAAAGTGTTTATTAATTTTCTATACCTGCAGCTCTGACAGTTGTATGGAAGGAGTTTCCAGTGCCAAAGGTTTCTTAAAATTTTCTGTCATTTTTATAGTATATATATGTGTGTGTGTGTGTGTGTGTATATATATATATATATATATATATATATATATATATATATATACTGTATATATATACACACACTATAAAAAAAACGGATAACTTTAAGAAATATGATTTCAAAGATAAGAGGCTAGCAATCTTCCACAGCATAAAGTGTAAATATAAATGAATAAAAACTATCATGTGAATTGTTTTACTACAAATAGCTCAAGTCTGTGATATAAGAGGCCACCTGGAGAAAATAATTCTGCTTTCATGTTGCCCTGCTTTGAACATAGAGAGGGGTTACTAAATTCCAGTGTCAGGTGTGTGTGTGTGTGTGTGTGTGTGTGTGTGTGTGTGTTGTGTGTGTGGTGTGTGTGTGTGTATGTGTGTGTGTGTGTGTGTGTGTGTGTGTTGTGTGTATGTGTGTGTGTGTGTGTGTGTGTGTGTGTGTGTGGTGTGTGTGTGTGTGTGTGTGCGCGTGGAAGTGACATGATGAGATTGCTGAAATTGTTCTGATGTGTCCTGAGTAGTTGGAATGTGTATTTCAGGGACACCAATGCGGTGACATCACGCAATGATGAGCAGTGACGGATGGTCCGAGGTCAGAGGTGATGTCACTGTCTTATATTGTCACGCTCCTTTTCAGTGTATGTATGTGGGTGTGTGTGTGATAAAAAAAGAGAGAGAGAGCAAGAAAAAAAGAGAGAGAGAGAGAGAGTTGTATATATATATGAGGGATAACAGAAAGGAAATCCACAGAGCTTTACAGAGCAGAGACACTTTGGGACTGGACACTAGAGAGGGATCAGATACTCGTTCACAGAATTTGGCATTGAGAGGCGAAAAGAGAGAGAGAAAGAGGAAGACATAAAGAACGAAGAGAAGACAATAAAGGACAGAGAACAGGAATGGGATTGCTACGTGTGGCAGATTTGGTAAGCTATTTTTTTAAATGCTAGATGTTTATTTTATCTAAGTATACCTAGTATTTCATCATACTGTATTTGAAATATTAGTTTTACTTAAAAAAAAAATTGCAGTTATGTCAATCATTAATTATTATCATAACAATAAAGATGACGAACATATTAAAAGAAAAGAAAGAATTTTGCTCTGAGATTATGTTATAGTGCTATTAATTTAGATATACACACATTTATAATTGCTTCTCGCCATTGTGACACACACAGACTTACTGCAAATAAGTGCTTCAGGATGTGTGTGTGTGTGTAACCATATGCCCTTACTAAATTCTACATGGTGATTAAGCCAGATCAGTCACACTTTAGGAAGAGCAACTGCTCTCTCTCTCTCTCTCTCTCACACACACACACACACACACACACACACACATCTTTTTCACACAGTAATGTTCCCCCTACAGTATTTCTCGCTTTCTCTCGCTTACTAACAGCAACACTGTAACATGTGTGTGTGTGAGCAAGAGAGCGAGAGAGAGTGTAAGAGATTGTGTGTGTGTGTGTGTGAGAGAGAGAGAGAGCTAGAGATAGAGTTTAAGCGAGATTGTGTGTGTGTGTATGTATGTGTGTGAGAGAGAGACACACAGAGAGAAGAAAAGAAAGATTTCTCCCAGCATTTGTATTGTATCCAGGTGAGTGACAGGTGTGTGGTCCAATTGCAGGTGACAAGGCAGAGCAGTGAGGAGAAAGAGGCGGGACATGTATGTGTGGGG